>NC_140997.1:149003581-149217807 GCF_052327205.1 Somniosus microcephalus
TCAAAAGGATTAGAATACAAGGGGGTAGAAGTTATGCTGCAGCTATACAAAACCCTGGTTAGACCACACCTGGAGTACTGTGAGCTGTCCTCGGCACCTTGGCCTTGGAGTGAGTACAACGTAGGTTTACCAGAGTGGTACTCAGACTTCAAAGGTTAAGTTACGATGAGAGATTACACAAATTAGGGTTGTATTCCTTAGAATTTAGAAGGTTAAGGGTGATCTGATCAAAGTTTTCAAGATATTAAGGGCAACAGATAGGGCAGAGGTGGTCCTGCAATCCCTGGTGGCAAGGGCTGGGCTCTCATGATGGCCAAGTTGTGGAGCATGCAGCAGACCACGACGAAATGGAGGGCTCTTCCCGAGCGGTCAAGGCAGTGGAACCGTTGCTTGAGCACTCCGATGGTCTGCTCGATGATGTTCCTGTTGGCAGCATGGCTCTCATTATATGAGTGCTGTGCAGGAGTGCTGGCGTTGCGGAGCGGAGTCATGAGCCAGGTGGAGAGTGGGTAGCCCTTGTCTCCAACCAGCCAGCCGCGAGCTTGATGTGGTGGCTGGAAGAGTGCTGGCACACCAGTCTGGCGCAGGATGAAGGCATCGTGGCTGCTGCCAGGATATCGGGCATTGACATTGAGGATTCGCTGTCTGTGGTCACACACCAACTGCACATTAAGTGAGTGGTAGCCTTTGCGGTTACAGAAGATCTCAGGATTGTTATGCGGGGCACACAAAGCTACATGGGTGCAGTCAATGGCACCCTGCTCCATTGGGAATCCTGCTATCCTGACAAAGCCACATGCACATTCATCCTGCTCCTCTCTGGTGAAGGAGAAAGAAATGTATTCCCTTCTCCTACTGTAGAGAGTCTCTGTGACCTCCCGGATGCAGCAATGGACGGCGAAATGCGAGATGTTAGCTATATTTCCTGTTGCAGACTGGAAGGTTCCGCTGGCGAAGCAATTGAGGGCGAGGGTGACCTTGACTGCCACTGGGAGAGCCGTGGTGGTCCTGATCTGAGGCTGCCGGTCTGATTGCAAGAGGTGGCTGAGTTCTGTGACCACCTCCTTGGTGAAGCGGACATTCGAATACACTGCTCCTCGCTTAATTGGAGGTAGGAGAAGTGCTGTCAGAATACCCTCGGAGGGTAAGGCCTACTGTTGAGAGCCCTGATGGCCCTCCTCCTCCCTAGGCCACATGTTCCAGTCTTTCTCAATGCCTCCGCTCCCTATCAGTAGATCCTGGAGGGTGAGGTTGACTGACAGTACAACCCCCATTAATGTAAGGAAGTGTAGCACTTTGATATGTTGTGAGAATAAATGTAACTAATTTCTAGTAGCCACAACACTCCGGGGACTAAACAACTTTTAAATGACTGATTTAAACTGTTGTACAATGTCAAGGAAGCAGTGAAACAGCACTAACCTGAGAGCTGCGACTCATTACTTATGATCCTTTTAAGTAGCGCCCCTGACTGGCTACTGACTGCTTCGCACCTCCTCTCCTTATCGCTGTCAGGATGAGGCGCTAAGGCAGGGGGCAATAATCAATTTTGCAGATCGGGCACCCAGTGAGCTTTGCACGCTCACTGGCGTCACGATCTGCCTGGTGCTGAAGTCCCCGGCGCTAACTCGTAGCAGCAGCGCTATGGGGGTGTCGGATTTGGCCTGCATCACTGGATTCGCCTCGCTGCTGCGCTAACTGGAGGTGCTAAGGTACTGAATTTCTCCCCCTCTCGCTTTGGGGAGGACTGGGCCGGATGAGATAAGGGGAAAACAGTTCTCAGCATACTGTAAGGCCATAATCGGTTAAGTACAGAAACCATGTGTAATGGCTGCAAAGACTCCTGAAAGGTGGAAGATAAAGGTTGGCCTTTTATCCATGACTTGAACAAAGAATTTGACATACCATTGGGCACCTTGTTTTAAGGGGAACTTCTATAGGTTAAATGGTCTTGTCCCTATTCTACTCCAGGTCCATCCCTGCGCCTGACCTGAAAGAAAGACCTAAAAAGCCCCTAGCGCAGATGGTGCTGCGGAGAGCTCCCAAGGGTGGATCCACCTTTGGTAGTTCAAAAAAGAGAGACAGCGAGGAGAAGAGCTGTTCGTGCATGCCAGCCGTTGTGTCCGACTTGGATCGGTATCCACTACTTGTCACGGTCGTATGTTTTTGCTGTATATCTAGTGAGTTATATCCGTCTTAAAATCCGATTAAACACAACATACCTACCTACCATACTGGTTGCAGTCGATCCTGATTATTTGAAAGGACCAGCGATAAGCTAATCTCGTACACCCAAAGCCAATTAAAAATCCTCTACTTATAATAGAGCAGGTAGATTGATGTTGGGTATTAAATATTTTTGAGATGTACAATTATTTTCACAAAATCCTATTATTTTTCATTGCTTTTTTAAATATTCATTTATCTCAGCATTTGATGTTTGCAATATATAAAATCACCCAGTACTCCTGGGAGAGTTGTATCTCTGATCAACATTCAGTTAGCTCTACTTCTGATTGAAATCTCAATTTATTTTTGATGGCATATCATTTTGTAGTCAATATTTTGCTAGGGCCGTAAAATCATTGAAATTTACTGAACAGAGGAGGTCATTTGGCCCATTGAGTCTGTGCCAGCTCTTTTCTCCAGCATTCCAAAACTAACCCCACTGCCCTGCTTTTTCCCTTAGCCCTGTACTTTCAGATTTCCAGCAACTGTGGTAATTTGCTTCAGTCCTGTATCTTCCTCTGTATCAAAATCCTGTTATAATTTTTTAAATCTCTATTAAATTTCCTCTTAGTTTCTCTGCTTCACGTGGAGTAGTACGTTTATCAAGTGTCTGCTTGCAACTATAGTTTCCCATCTCATCCCAGTGAACTTACACTGTGCGCTCTCAATGTCCTTTCTATAATGGGATGCCCAAAACTTCACACAGTACTCTAACTGCGGCCTAATCAATGTTCTTTACAAATTTACCATTATTTATTAACTCGTCAACCCTATCCCCTTATTTTGAAAACCCAAAGTGCAATTGGCCATTTTGTCTGACTTCATCTACATGTATCGCACTTTCAGAGAATGATATATTTGAACCCTTGTTCTCTTGGTTCCTCCAAACCCTCCAGCGGTGTTCCATTGAGCATCTGCCACCTGTCTGCCCATTCTGCTAACCTGCTTAGGTCTTCCTGAAGTCTTCTACAGTCCTCTCCACTGTTTTCAAAATACCCTACTTTTGTATTATCTGCAAATTTTGAGATTGTGCTCCCAATACCAAAGTCCCAATCATCTATATATACCGAGAGCAAAAGTGAACCCAGTACTGACCCTGGGGTACGCCAACTTCAATCAATCTCCAATGATTTATACACATTTACCCTAAATCTTTGTTTCCTGCTTGTCAACTGACTTTCTATCCATGCTGCCTCACACCATATGGCTGAATTTTTCCTCAATGCCTTCAATGGAAAACAAAATTGGGAGCGGTGTAAAACGGGCTGATGATTCGCTATGAGCCCATTTCACGCTACTGGTGAAGACTGTTGGACATCTTGGCGAGCTAAGGGTTAACAGTCAAACTTCTTTGTGTCTTGAAGCAACAGGCTTTCCAATATAAACAGGATGACTTTGAAGTATCGTGAGGAGAAAGCATGGCTTGTCTTCTGATATGTAAAGTGCTTGCATAAGGAAAGAAGTGTTAGTAATAAAATGTAACTTTAGTTTTAGGGTAATAAAACAGGGGCAGCGAGTCCATTTGCTAAAGATAACAGTTCGTAAGGCTTTTTCCTCAAAGGGTTTAAGAACAGGTAGATCAGGAAATCTTGATTAAGGGAAGTAATTTTAAAGTAAACAAACTACAACTGTTTACATGAATAGTCTGTTTTCAGAGTTTGGGAAGAGATACATCATACTGTCTTATCTATGACATTTTCTTTTGATGTTGTAAAAATATGGGCCCAGAAATTCGGGTCGGGGGCTTCCCGCGGGTGCAAGCCCCCGATCTGCACTTACCTTGCGCGCCGGCCGTTGAGCTGTAGGGCCCCGTGGAATTCCGGCCGTTGAGCTGTAGGGCCCCGTGGAATTCCGATCCGGAGCCTGGTCCAGCTGCCGGCGCGCAGTGCTTGCGTATCCCAGGGGCGCAGTTAGTTCGATGCGTCTCCTGGGATCACGTGGGCCATGGGCAGCCAATCGGAGCAGGGAATGCTCCATTCATTTGTCTGACAGGAAGTGCTGTCAAGACTTATAAATACTACGGCCCCAAAATAGCACTAAACCTTCAAATACATTTTTTTTAAAAATCACATTTTTTAAATAAACTATAAATTACATGAAATAACTATTTTAAACAATAATTTTAATTTTTGAAAAAAGTAATTTTATATTCTAATGGGGCTAAAAATAAACCTACCTTGCTTTAAAGTATTTAAAAATAATAAACCTGTGGAAAAAATGTTTTTTCATTAATTCACCACTTACCTTGTAAAAAGCAGGCCTTACGCCTGCTTTTTACATTTCTAACTTCTGCAGGCTTACGTTCCCGGAGAAACCTGTAAAAAAAACGTAAGTTTGATGTGCACGCGCAGCCTCCCCCGTGCACGCGTTCGACCTCTGAGCCTCTTCGTTCAGAGGAACGGAAGTGACGGTTTCCCGCGCATGCGCAGTGCATGCAGGAAACCGGCACGTCCATCGGGCCTACGGGTGAGTACCCCGTGCGTACTCACCCGCGGAGACCCGAATTTCTGGGCCAATGTGTATAAAGTTTTCAACAGTATGTCAGATGGCTCGCAAGATAGAACTTGTAACCGAAAACACACTCTCTGTATACAGTTAAGGCTGATCACCTTTTAGTGTGTATCAATAAAGTCTGTTCTGTATACTCCAGTACGAAGTCTCGTGCTTACTCGAAACTTGTTGTTGTGAACCAGAGGAGAAAGGAGGTTGACTGCCTAACAAAGACCAATATCAATAACAACAACAACAACTTGTATATATATAGCGCCTTTAACGTAGTAAAATGTCCCAAGGCATAACCTCCGTAACATTGCCCATCTCCGCCCTTGCCTCAGCTCATCTGCTGCTGAAACCCATATCCATGCCTTTGTTACCTCTAGGCTTGACAATTCCAATGCTCCCGCTGTTTATTGTTCTCTCCCTTCTTGAACTAAGATGAGACATTGGCTGTTCTCCAGTCCCCTGGCACCATTTGCACATATGAGGAAGATTGAAAAACTGTGGGCAGAGCCTCTGGTATCTCCTCTCTGACTTCTTTCAATTGCCTAAGGTGCAGGTCATCAGGGCATGGGGACTTATCCACTCTGAGTTCTGCTCATTTTCTCACAACCAGTTCCTTTTTCTACATTTATCTCTGACAGTTGTTCCATATCCTCCTCTAGTACAGTTACGCTCTGACTTCCACCATCATTTGTAAAAGATGAGGTAGAATGTTTATTGAATATCTCTGCCATACCTTCATCCTCGACAATTAGATTCTCCCTCTTCATTCCTGAGCGGTCGTAACCTTTCTTTAACAATTCTTTTACCTTTCATATGCTTTGAAAAGCCCTTTTATATTATCCACTATCCTTTTTTCATATTTCGTGTTACCCCTTCTAAACCTCCCTTTTCACTTCCCAGCTATACTTTCTATATTCCTCATGATTTTCTTCAGTATTGTTAGTACTAATTTTATCACCTTTTTAAGATTCAGTTTAGTTTGAATCTCTCTCATTATCCACACAACTTTATTCTATGCTGCACCCAGTTTTCACTTTATAGCAATATATTTAGCTTGTATTCCATCCATCTCACTTTTGAAGATTTCTCACCGTTGATCTTAAGACTTGTTTGTTAACTTTTCTGCCCATTTAATTTGGGGAAAGGTTGCTCCTCATCTCTGTGGATTTTATCTTTTTCTAGTCTAGCACCCTGATCTGTAGGATTCGCAAAATTGGGCTTTGTATTAATAAGGGTCAAATGGCAGAAGAGGCCATGATTTTAAAGACTGTTTTAAAAGAAGCCCAGAAAAAGGGGCATACAAAATGGCCACCATACCATGTGACTGGCTTACTGGGACATTTTAAAATGGTTCCTGCGAATCCTCAGACAGCTTTGTGGATTGAACCCACAGCAAGTTCTGGGAGCCGTTTCTGAGAGAATGAAACCAGACCCACACATATACATATGGATTAGATGCAGATCCAGTCAAGATCGGCCTGGAGACAGAGGCCATCTAAATGTTGACCCAGACAAAAGGGGACAATTTCATATTCATGAGAACAGCACCAAGGACTAGATAACAAAATCAGCAGGACATTAAAAACAATGAAGGTCATTCCAGACCAGAGATGGGCCTTTACCGGCCATCTAAAACATTAAAAAATATAATAACTACCCCGCTGTGCTCCCAGCCCGCCAAAAGTTAGACAAAGACTAACCTGATTTTGGGCGGGAAGTGGAGACTCCTGAAGAAAGGTATAACTGGAGGAGTTGGAGTGGTACAGACACTCAGACGGAAGACACGGCAGACACACACTCGGAGAGAGACACACGACCGAGTGGCAGTGGGTGAAGAGGAGTCGCTTCGGGAGAAGATCAGCAAACTCCTCTCCACCATCGGAGGAGGAAGAAGGATCAAGCCAACATCAAGAAGGTCATTTCGAAGCCGGCGTCCCGCCCCGGGGAAAACATCAGGAGATCATCGACCATCCCCGGGCCGTTGCTGGAACGAGAGGCCATCGACCCAACTTGGGAGAAGAGACAAAAACGAACTGAAGAAGCGATGGGAGCCAGCCCAAGGCTCCTCTGACCGGGGTCGAGCCGACGATCCCCGACCCCACCGACATCCAGAACCAGCCAGTGTCCAGCCGCCCCCGACCCCCACCTCAGGAGAGGTGTGACGCAGCTCGCAGGGGCTCCACGATCCACGTGGAGATGGAACGCCTGAAAGGATCAAACGCAGACTGGTTCAAAACCTTGCACTTCTTAGTTGGATTGGTGAGCATGTTTCTGGCCCTTCACAATCAGATCTAGATAGGTTTAAGGGGGTGGATTTAAGGGTACAATTAACATGAGTTGTTGTCCCTCGATATTCCTTGTGTTTCCTTATTTCATGATGATCTTTGTAGAGAATAAGATGAATAAGATGCCTGTATTCGCCTTAGTTAGTACTTTGTCGTTATGATTTGTTTGTGTGTTTTTCCCTCCCATGTACTCTCTTATCTGCTTGCATTTGATTTGATATTTTTCCTTATGCAATAAAATTTCATTTTGTTTCATCAAACTTGGTCTACAAGAGTTTTCTCTACATTGTAGTTCCTGCCCCTAAGTCCAGAGTATAGAATCTAAGGGGCGAGTGGGTCGAACCACTCAAGGTTTTACTGTGCAAGAGAGAGAGGCCTCTAGAGAGAGAAACCTCAGAGACATCTCTCAAGGAAAACCCCTTACAGATCTTTGACTCTTCATTGTCCTTTTCTATTCTTACATTGAACCTAACTATTAGTCACTATTTCCTAATTACTCTCCGACAATCACAACTATAATTTTCTCCACTTCAGTTCCCGAAACAAAATCAAGCAGTTCTTCTTTTGCTCAAAGGCAAAATACTGCGGATGCTGGAAATCTGAAATAAAAACAGAAAATGCTGGAAATGCTCAGCAGGTCAGGCAGCATCTGTGGAGAGACAAACGGAGTTAACGTTTCATCGGAACTGGACGATGTTTAGAGATGAACAGCTTTTAAGCAAGTACAGAGCAAGGGAAAAGGGGAGGTGGAGGGGTTCAGGGAAAAAACAATAGGGAAGGTTGTGCTAGGGCGGAGGGCAGGAGTGATTAAATGGCAAAAGTGATGGTGGCGTAAGGCAAAAAGATCATGGGACAAACATAGAAACAACAGATGGGTCCAGAGGAGGTGTAAATGGTTCCAGCAGAATAGTAGAGGAGGAGGGAAGTGTGGACAATCTGGCAGAGAGGTGAAGGCTTCCATGCCCTGGGAATGTGGTGGAGAAAGGTTGGCAGCCCCCAGGGGTGCGGACCACCCAGCCGGCCGTGTACTGATAGGGGATCCCCACCCCAAGCATCAGCCCACACCTGTAAGGGGTTTTAGATCACAGAGGTTTCTCTCTCTAGAGGCCTCTCTCTCTTGCACAGTAAAACCGTGAGTGGTTCGACCCACTCGCCCCTTAGATTCTGTACTCTGGACTTTGGGGCAGGAACTACAATGTAGAGAAAACTCTTATAGACCAAGTTTGATGAAACGAAATGAAATCTTATTGCGTATGGAAACACAAATCAAATGCAAGCAAATAAGAGAGCACATGGGAGGGAAAAACACAAAGAAAACATAACGACACAATACTAACTAAGGCAAATACAGGCATATTATACTCTACAAAAAATCATCATGAAATAGGGAAACACACGGAACGTCGAGGGATAACAACTCATGTTCATTATACCCTTAAATATCCACCCCCTTAAACCTATCTAGATCTGATTATGGAGGGCCAGAAACATGCTCACCAATCCAACTAGGAAGTGCAAGGTTTTGAACCAGTCTGCCTTTGGTCCTTTCAGGCATCCCGTCTCCACATGGATCCTGGAGCCCCTGCGAGCTGCGCCACACCTCTCTCCTGAGGTGGGGGTCGGGGGCGGCTGGACACCGGCTGGCCTGGATGTCGGCGGGGTCGGGGATCATCGGCTCGACCCCGGTCAGAGGAGCCTTGGGCTGGCCCCCATCGTTTCTTCAGTTTTATTTTATCTCTTCTCCCGAGCCGGAGCAGGTCGATGGCCTCTCGTTTCGTCACGGCCCGGGGTTGGTCGATGATCTCCCGATGTTTTACCCCGGGGCGGGACGCCGGCTCGAACGGTCTTCTTGATGGTGGTTTGGTCTTCTTCTTCTTCCTCTCCGTCGATGGAGAGGAGTCCCGCTGATCTTCTCCCGAAGCGACTCCTCTTTACCCAGCTCAAAAGCTGGACAGGCCTGCAAGCTGGAAAGCTGACGAGCGTGTCTCCTGTGTCTCCTGTGTCCTGTTCCTACCCGTGTGTTCTCACAATTATACTTCTTTTCCAGAAGCCTTATCTTGCGCCAAATCAGGTTAGTCTTTGTTTAACTTTTGGCGGGCTTGTTGCACAACGGGGTAGTTATTATATTTTAAACTGTTCTTGGATGGCTGGTAACGGGCCATTTCTGGTCTGGAATGACCTTCATTGTTTTTAATGTCCTGGTGATGTCCTTAACGGGCCCTTGATGCTCTTCTCATGAATACGAAACTGTTCCCTTTTGTCTGGGTCAACATTTAGATGGCCTTTATCTACAGGCCGATCTTGACTGGATCTGCATCCAATCTATTTGTATATGTGGGTGTCTGGTTTTGTTCTCTCAGAAACGGCTTCCAGAACTTACTTTGGGCTGAATCAACAAAGCTGTCTGAGGATTTGCAGGAACCATTTTAAAGTGTCCCAATAAGCTGATCACGGGGTCTGGTGGCCATTTTGAATGCCCCTTTTTCTGGGCTTCTTTTAAAATAGTCTTTAAAATCATGGCCTCTTCTGCCATTCGACCCTTTATAATGGCCCAGAACTTGGTGTCGGGGGCTTGCCGCGCGTGCAAGCCCCCGATGTGCGCTCACCCTGTGCGCCGACATCTGAAACCTGGCCCGCAGTGGATTTCCTGTCAGTGGCCCGGTTCTGATGTCGGCGCGCTGTGCTAACCTGACCCAGCGGCGTAGTTAGTGCGATGTGCCGGCTGGGATCAGGTGAGCAGTGTTCAGCCAATCAGGGGAGGGGAAACTTCATTCATAAGTTTGAGAGTAAGAACTGTCAAACTCATGAGAAGTACTGCACCCCAAAACACTACTTAAACTTTAAATAAAATTAAAAAAAAATCCCAATCATTAAATTAAGTATAAATAAGTTAAAAAAAATAATTTAAACAATAATTTTTTTTTTTGAAAAAAATAAATTTTTAATAAAAAGGGTCTAAAACTAAACTTACCTTATTGTAGATTCTTTAAAATAATAAACCTGTGGAAAAAAAAATTCTAAATTGCACTAAAACACCACTTACCCGTAAAAATAAATACTTACGTGTGCTTTTTGCAAGCGTAAAGACCGGAGGCCTTTACACATGCGCAAATCCCCCAAAACAGAGGAAATCCAAGACGCACGCGCTGCCCCCTACAGTGCACGCGCTAGCCTCTTCAACTCTTGGGTGAGCGGAGAGGAAATGCCGGTTTTCAGCGCATGCGCTGTGCATGCTGAAAACCGGCATTTCCTCCGGCCAGACGCGTGAGTACCCCTTCCGTACTCACGCATTTGGGGAGGAATTTCTGCCCCAATATAAAGTTCAATTTTGCGAATCCTACACACCTCCTGCACTCCCAGTGGCTCTGGTGCAACCATCCTCCATTACCAGCACCTGCTGTCCGAGAGAAAGTGGAGCGGTGACCTGAAGTCGTTAAACTCAGTGTCGAGGCCCAAGTGCCTTCTTTTTCTACTTTTGGTGTTGGCCTCAAAAAAATACTGATTTAGGAAGTAGTCCTGAGCAATGTTCCCTCTAATTTTAAAATTCCGCGTGTGCGCGGTCTTTCTATTTAAAAGCCGGCTCACCGGATGCGCGGGACCGCTAGACAGCTTACAGGGAACATTGGTCCTGGATACTTTCTAAAAAAACATTCCCCATTATGACCACTTGCAATACTCTTTTTCCAGTCCACCATGGCATCATTACAACCACCCAGTCTTATTGCCATGTTGTTCTTTCATTTCTCCCTGATCGGTCTGCAGATCTCCCCTCTAGCTCTCATCTCCGCTGTTGGCGAGGGAGGCCTGCATTGCATACCAGCATGTTGTCAAATCCTATACAGTTAGCTCAGTTTCTGATGGGATATAAGGCCAGATTTTCAGCCATTAACACTAAATTAGAGTAGGGGTAGCAGAGAAGAATATGCTTCATTGTATTTTCTTGAACAGGTTAGTCCATAAGGTGGCTGCTCGTGGCTTTTACTCCGATTCTTTTATTTGACTTTGTGGATATTGTCACAAAGGACCATTCTCTTTGTTGCCCATTGCATTTATATCTGGAAAGATCTGTGAGGAATATCTCAAATTGGATCTTGATTGGTAACATATGTGTGCCAAGCTTTTCTGAATCACAGGTGCCAGTTTGTCAGTCACTGCATTTTAATTATACACAATAAGGAGAAAATAAACATTTCTTTTAAGGGGGCAGTATTGGGAGATTAGTATTACCTCTTTGGTCTGATATTTAAGTTGTGCTATTTTTGCGTGTAAATTAACATTATTTGCATAAGAAGCCGTGTAATGAGCTTACGCTTGTTAAAGGAGTCAGATCTCTAATCCTATGGGAGCTCTTTGCTAACAAGCAGTAATAGAACACACAACTAGTACACTGCAGTGCTGGTAGAAATCAAAATAGCGTACAAATAAAGCAAACCACCCGTGGGTACAGTCAATCTATTTTACATATTTGCTTCAGTATCTATTCAAATACAATAACGTTGACAAGCACAACTGTGCATTAGAGATAAAACTGAAAACATTGGAAATACTCAGCAGATCAGGCAGCAAATGTTGGAGAGAGAAACAGAGTTAAGGGCGCCAATATTGACAGGGGCGGGTTTTCCGTGTATGGGGGAGCGGAGTTTCGGTCAGGAAACCTGCAGCTGCTAGTGGGATTTTGGGGGGTGGGGTCCGATCCCTGACCCCAGGGGGAGGGTCTGATTTGTTCGGGAGGGGTACAATCCCTGATGCCTGGGGGTGGGGGATCTGATCCCAGTGGGGGTGTGGGGGGTGGTGGGGTAGGATTCCGATCCCTAATCAGGGAGGGGGGAGTTTTGGATGGGGGGAGGTCTGATGGGGGGGTTCAATCCCAGGGCAGAAGGTAAGCTTGCGTGGCCGGGGGGAAGCACCCCTGCTCCTCCTGGCCCACCAGCAGTAAGGGCACTTACCGTTTCCCCGAAGCTGTCCTTGCCACCCCTGATCTTCTGGTTTCCCGAGGCCTGGGAAACCCGGCCGGCCAGGGTTAATTCTATGAGAGTGGTTAACTGTGAGACTCCCAGCCTCATTATAATATTTAAATGGCAAACCCGCCTCCTGGGAGTTTGTTGGTTGCTCGCCCCTTGTCCTGCCTCCGTTAAACACGGAAGTGGGCAGGTTGGAGGCGGGTTGGGGTCAGGTTTGAGATTTAAAATGTTTTTACATCTCACCCGAAACCAACCCAACCGTTTTTGGGGGTTAAAGTTCACCCCAACGTTTCACATCGTTGACGTTTCATCAGAATGGGGATTAGAGATGTAACTGTCGAAACTGTGAACGAAATCCATATTGTGAAACTGACAGTGTATGGGAATCACAGTTCACAATACTCCCACTTCAACCCATTCTTACTTCCAAGCCACAGTTTTCGAATGATAATTCTCCCTTAACTGTTGATTGACCAGCTCTGCAGTCAAGAGGGGCCACAATGCTGAGGGAGCGCTGCACTGTCGGAGGTGCCATCCTTCCGATGAGACGTTAAACCGAGGCCTCGTCTGCTTTCTCAGGTGGACATAAAAGATGCCATGGTACTATTTCGAAGAAGAGCAGGGGAGTTCTCCCTGGTATCCTGGGTCAATATTTATCCCTCAATCAGCATAACAAAAACAGATTATCTGGTCATTATCACATTGCTGTTATGGGACCTTGCTGTGCGCAAATTGGCTGCTATGTTTCGTACATTACAACAGTGACTACACTTCAAAAAGTTCTTCATTGGCTGTAAAGAGCTTTGGAACGTCCTGAAGTTGTGAAAGGCGCTATACAAATGCAAGTTCTTTCTTTTCTTTTATGATTTATTCACACTATTTGTTGGCATTTCCATTGAAATTGCACTTTATACATAACCTGCCTGTACGAAATCAGCATTCAGCGTTACTAGAAACTGAGTCATATACAGAGGCTCATTTGAAGAGCACAGTAAAAAGATTTATTGGACAATTTCTCGACCATTTCTTCACCATTTCTAAGTAAATTGCAGAGTAGGGCAAGGAGACACAGGTCCAGACCAGTAAAAGATAAATTTAGGACTGACATTAGGTAATTCTTCTTCACACAAAGAATGACCAACACGTGCAATGAGCTTCCAGATGGAGCAGTGGAGGGAGAAACCCTGGAATAATTTAAGAAGCCATTGGGTACAACAATGGCGGGATTGTACGGTCTTTCTGGATGAATGAATTAAGATGGGTTGAATGGCCTTCTTTCTCCATGAACACCAGGTGATCTTGTGATTCATGCACTTTTCCACTTCTGATTGGGTTTATGCATGAAATCTATGCTCATGAGTTGTTATTTTTTTTATATTTGACAATTTGTATGTTTCTTACATAAGAATATAAGGAAAGTCAAGGATAGGAATGGTCTATGTGGCCAATTGAAGCTTACCCCTCTAGCAAGCCAACTCTCATATTTTAGCATTTAGCCGCAATTTTAGCATCCCCAATATTTTCACCTCTACTGCCCCTAGCTGGCTGATTACTTCAGACGCTTATCACCATTTGAGTAAAGACTTTCTTCCTGGTATCTGTTTTAATACCATGGGTTGCTAATACAGCTCCAATGCACTGCAGCTAGTGATGGTGCAGTTCAGGTGGTGAGTGTACGTACCTGCACACAAGTGAGCTGAAAGATTGAACAGACTGGGGCTCTTTTCTCTTGAAAAGAGAAGGCTGAGAGGCGACCTGATAGAGGTTTTTTAAATTATGAAGGGGTTTGATTGAGTAGACGTTGTTGTGTATGTACCTTTAAGAGAATAACTGGTCTCAGACTGCAGTACCGGCAGTGACCACCCCTGTATAAAAGGCGCTAGTGAGCCTCTGTTGTTTTCAGTTTCACTATTGACTTCCATCAGTAAAGACGTGTTTTGTTCAACTCCTGCTGTCCGTGTCTCAATCATTCACGGACGTAATACTGGCGACGAGCAGATACGAACCTACCTACAGTCTGCACCACCTCCTGGGATCCATTCCTACAGCGAAGTGAGCAGAGGTCGAGGCCAGAAAGAAAAGAAAGTAAGAGGCAGTAGAAACGGGCGTCGACCGTGGGCATCCGCCCCTGTGTTTGCGGAGTTGAAGATTGCTGGAGAAGCTGTCGGAAGCGGGGTCTGGTTCCTGTCGACGGTGCTTCAGCTAATCGGGCTGGTGGCAGGTAGTGCACTGATCCTTCCTGGGCTGCGGCGGTCGTGAACTCGAGCGGGTGGTTTGCAACGGGGCCGAACAGCGTTGTCGGGAAGAAGAGAGAGAGAGGGTGGAGCACACAGGGCGCGGCCGGTGCTACGAAGCCGGGCTGCGTATAGACCCGCGAAGAGGGAGGCAAGAGTCCCACAGGGTTGTTCCACGACGGGAAAATAATAAAAAAAGAAATATTAAACGCGCAAGAAACCGCGAGGAGCTGCAGGTTGCAACGGGAACCGCGGGAAGCAGCGCTAACAACAGCGGGGAAGAAGGCAAAGTGCGGGAGGCGCCATCTTAAGCAGCGGGGAAGAAGGCAAAGCACGGGAGGCGCCATTTTGTTAAATCGGGGAAGAAGGCAAAGCCATTTTAGATTTGCAAGATGCCGAAGACTGGCTGTATCACTGCTTTTGATAATACAATAGAGGACTGGACCACGTATGTGGAAAGAGTCGAGTTATATTTTGAGGCAAATGAAATAGCGGAGGAGAAAAAGGCATCGATATTGCTAAACTTAATGGGCGCTAGAATGTACGGCCTATTGCGGGACCTGATTACTCCAGCCAAACCGAAGGCGAAGAGTTTTAACGAAATTGTTGCTGTCCTACAGGAACACCTAAACCCTGCACCGCTGTTGATAGCAGAAAGATTTAAATTCCACAGGAGAACTCAGCATAAAGATGAGAGCAATGCTGAGTACCTTACGGAACTACGCAAGCTATCAAAGCACTGCCAGTTCGGAGCAGGACTGGCAGATACCTTACGGGACAAATTTGTCTGTGGACTCCTGAGTGAAGGAACACAGAAGAAGTTACTCTCAGAGAAAGAGCTGACGCTAGATAAGGCTTTCAGCATGGCAGTATCGTATGAAGCAGCAGCCAGGGGAGCTGCAGAAATTCAACAAAAACCACAGGAATACGGCACCCACGAAATGACACGGGGATTTGCAAAATGTTATCGCTGCAGCAGAACTAACCATGACCAGAAGGACTGCTGGTCCAAAGACAAAATATGCAGGCAATGTGGGAAGATGGGACACATTGCACGAGTTTGCAGGTCTGGGAAGAAGACCAGCGACAACAAAAAGGCTGCTAAGGAACCGTACAAGAAAGTACAAAAGATGACGGACAGTAGTTCCGAAGACCAGATGAGCGATAGTGAATCCGGGAACAGGAGACTAAGCTGTCTCAAACTTCACAATGTAATCGCAAAAGAGGATCACCGAACCATTTGGGTCACCCTCACGATAGCAGGGTCCCAAGTTAAAATGGAATTGGATACAGGATCAGCGCTAACCGTCATGAATCGACGAGACTACGAGCGGCTATTTTCACACATACCCTTGAGAGAGACATCCATCGTCTTGACGATGTATACGGGGCCAAAAGTATACCCCAGAGGAAAAATGAGGGTGCCTGTCGAATACAACAGCAAGAAAATATGGAAATTGTATCTCTACATACTGCCAAATGGTGGACCACCGTTATTGGGACGGGAATGGATCAGGAAGATAAACTTAGATTGGCACTCCATTCATGCAATGACGGTGGACGGTAAAAAAGATGAAGACGTCACTCCTGGATGATTGTCAACAATCTTAACTAACGCCAAAGAGGTATTTCAACAAGAACTGGGCACGCTTAAAGGCGTAACCGCCTCGATAAAAATAGAAGAGAATGCAGTTCCCAAGTCTTTCAAAGCAAGACCGGTACCATATGCAATTCGCCCAGCCGTCGAGGCAGAGCTGGAGAATCTGGAGAAGGCAGGCGTGTTGTCTAAGGTCGACTGGAGCGAGTGGGCGACACCCATCGTTCCTGTCATGAAGAAAACGTTAAGCAATAAGTCCGGGGAGCCAAGGAAGATTCGCATCTGTGGGGATTTCAAGGTGACGGTGAACCCAGTCCTTCACACAGTACAATATCCTCTTCCAAGGATAGAAGACATCTTCGCCTCACTGTCTGGAGGGAAGCGTTTTACTAAAATTGACCTAGCACAAGCATATTTGCAGATGGAGGTTGAAGAGTCCTCTAGGAAGTATCTCACGATGAACACTCATAAAGGTCTTTACCAGTATCATCGATTGGTATTCGGAATAGCATCGGCTCCAGCGATATGGCAAAGAGCGATGGAACAAGTCCTGCAAGGGATTACGGGGACTCAGTGTTACTTGGACGACATCCTTGTGACAGGTGAAGATGACAGTGAACACCTTAACAACCTAGAACAGGTGCTCACTAGACTACGGGAACATGGGCTGCGAGCCAACCGCCCCAAGTGCGAATTTTTTAAGAAACAGATATCGTATTGTGGCCACGTGATTGATGAAGAGGGGTTACATAAGTCCCCTGACAAAATTGAAGCGGTTGTTAAGGCCCCAGCGCCTGAAAATGTGTCGCAACTGAGGTCATTCCTCGGATTGGTGAATTACTACCATAAGCTTTTGCCGAATTTGTCGACAATTCTGCACCCACTGAACGCCCTGCTACGAACGGGGGTAGCATGGAAATGGGGCGATGATTGTAAGCGGGCCTTTCAGAAGAGTAAGGACTTAATCACTTCAAGGGAAGTATTGGCTCACTGCAACCCAGCAGTGCCGATCAGACTGGCGTGTGATGTGTCTCCCTACGGCATTGGGGCGGTACTGTCACGTAAATTCCTTGATGGTTTAGAGAGGCCGATAGCTTTTACGTCACGCTCGTTAACTTCTGCCGAGCGTAACTACGTCCAGATTGACAGAGAGGCCCTCAGCCTAGTGTGGGGGGTGAAGAAGTTCAATCACTACCTGCACGGTCAAAAATTTACTCTACTAACCGATCATCAACCTCTTGTCTCCATTTTCAACCCTCAGAAGGGCGTACCGATAATGACAGCACAATGGCTGCAGAGGTGGTCCCTTTTCCTAGGGGCACACCAATATGACATCGAGTACAAAGGAACTAAACAGCATGGAAATGCTGATGGATTGTCACGCCTACCGTTGCCGATGGTGGAAGAAGAAGACCTTGCAGTGGATCCAATGGAGTTATTCCACTCGACCATAGTCGAATGTCTCCCTGTGATGAATGCAAACATAGAAAAGGAAACAAGGAATGACCCGACACTATCACGGGTCTATGATTTAACGGTGAAGGGATGGCCAGCACATGGCGAACCACTGCTGCCAGCATTCTCGCCGAGAAGAGAACAGCTGTCACTGTGCAGAGGAACCTTGATGTGTGGATCCAGAGTAGTAATTCCACCTAAGTTGACGGATAGAGTGCTCAATGAACTTCATGAGGGTCATCTGGTTGGGGTAAAAATGAAGAACTTAGCCAGAGCGTTTGTGTGGTGGCCGGGAATCGATAGAGAAATCGAAGAGATGACCAAGAGCTGTGCAGGATGCCAGAAGGTCCAAAACGCCCCACCACAAGCTCCTCTGCATCCATGGGAGTGGCCCTCATCTCCATGGCAAAGGGTGCACATTGATTTTGTTGGTCCCTTCATGGACTCGATGTTTTTAATTGCGGTGGATGCACATTCAAAGTGGCCAGAGGTAATAAAAATGTCCTCAACCACCACGGAAAAAATTATCACAGTTTTACGAACCATATTCGCCAGGAATGGGCTGCCTGAACAGATTTGCTCTGACAATGGACCACAGTTTGTGTCTGAAGAGTTCCGGAGGTTCTTAAAGAACAATGGTGTTAAGCATTACACATCTGCCCCATATCATCCAGCCACTAATGGATTGGCCGAGAGGTTTGTCCAAACATTCAAGAAGGCTATCAAGGCAATGTGTAATGAAGATATACCCCTACAACACAAGGTGGACAACTTCTTGTTTGCCTACCGGAATGCGACACATGCGGTTACCAACCAAACTCCAGCCATGATGTTCTTCAATCGAAGACTACGATGTCGCTTGGATTTGGTTAAGCCAAACGCCCGAAGAGATGTGGAGAACAGGCAGTTTCAGAATATGAATGAAAGGCCGACCAGGAGTTTTAAAATAGGTCAACCAGTTTTGGCCCGGGACTACCGCACTGAGAAATGGCAGCCAGGAATGATTTGTACACGACAAGGACCTCTCATGTATATCGTGGACGTTGAGGAGAGCATTGTAAGACACCATGCTGACCAGATTCTAGAGTCACTGGAAAACGTCAACTCCACACCACGATCTGATACACCTGGTAATGAAATCGACGTTCCAATTGCAGCTACCGCAGAACCGGTAATATTGGAAGCAGATGAACCAAACAACGACATTGATCCCGACTCAACATTGCCAGAAGAACCTGATACCCCAAAGAGGCGTTATCCAGACAGAATCAGGAAGCCTCCTCAAAGACTGAACTTATAATTGCTTAAACTTAACCAATGTATCTAGCAACCGTAATTGTGATTGTAATTAGTTATCATTTAGTTGTTAAATGAATGTTATGTACTGTTTATCTAAAAGGGGAGGAATTGTTGTGTATGTACCTTGAGAATAACTGGCCTCAGACTGCAGTACCGGCAGTGACCACCCCTGTATAAAAGGCGCTAGTGAGCCCCTGTTGTTTTCAGTTTCACTATTGACTTCCATCAGTAAATACCTGTTTTGTTCAACTCCTGCTGTCCGTGTCTCAATCATTCACGGACGTAATAGACGTAGAGAAGATGTTTCCACTTGTGGGGAGTCCAAAACTAGGGGTCATAAATATAAGATAGTTACTATTAAATCCTATAAGGAATTCAGGAGAAACTTGGTGGCTGAAGAGATAATGGATGCATTGGTTTTGATGTTCCAAAATTCCCTAGATTCTGGAATGGTCCCAGTGGATTGGAAGGTCGCAAATGTAACACTGCTCTTCAAGAAAGGACAAATGTAAGAAATCACACAACACCAGGTTATAGTCCAACAGCTTTATTTGAAATCACAAGCTTTCGGAGTGCTGCTCCTTCTTCAGGTGAAGTGCATCTCCACACCATGGCTACTTCAAGAAAGGAGGGAGAGAAAAAAGAGGGAACTACAGGCCAGTTAGCCTGTCATCAGTCATCGGGAAAATGCTGGAATCCATTGTGAAGGAAGTGGATCAGTGTTGGGGCCTCAGCTATTTACAATCTATATTAATGACCTAGATGAAGGGACTGAGTGTAATGTACTCAAGTTTGCTAATGATACAAAGCTAGGTGGGACAGTAAGCTGTGAGGAGAACACAAAGGGCTCGAATTTCATCGGGCCGTTGAGGCGGGATTGGAGGCGTGTGGGGGGTTAAAATTGCAAAAACTGGTGGGCGGGCCCAACCCCGCCTCCATCCCGCCTCCAAGCAATTTTCATTAAATCGTGTCTACTGGTTCCATCTCCGTCCCACCTCCAAGAGGCGGGATAGGCCGTTAAGGCCCTTAACAAGCACTAAATTGCCTCTATAATGCCATTTTGATAGGCCTTTGTGATTTTAACCCTTTTCCCACGTGAAGCACGCCTGCTCTGAAACACAACGGTGAAACCTGGAGGGAGCACAATTGGACTGCTGACTATCAGCTGCAGCGCAACCATTAATTAGGAGATTTGATCAGCCATCATTTGCAGGTGGCAGGACTTTGATGTCTCAGGTCTGGGGGAATTTTTAGAAGGTATAACCACAGCTGTTGAAGTTTTGAGCCTGACACCCATCTCCAGTGTGACCTCCTGGGAAACCCCTTTCACCAGCTTGACTGAGCGCTTCCTCAACTGAGGCATA
The DNA here is from genome assembly GCF_052327205.1 of Somniosus microcephalus. Classification (NCBI taxonomy): domain Eukaryota; kingdom Metazoa; phylum Chordata; class Chondrichthyes; order Squaliformes; family Somniosidae; genus Somniosus; species Somniosus microcephalus. Next base: position 149,023,508 of record NC_140997.1, read on the forward strand.
TACCAGAAGCATGGGCGCCATTTATTTCTTTCCCTTCTGGACATTAGATGAGGACGAAGACCAGCCGTGGCACCAGCAGAACCATGACCAACAGCAGCGCCAACAGCAGCAACAACAGGAGCGCCAAGCTGCTGCTCACCCATCTGAAGCTGCACAGGCCAGAAGGGGCCAGCGCTTGGAAGCACGTCAGTGCAGGAGATACCCCCCAAACAGGGTCTACAAACACAGGGTCAGCTACCTCAACATGTCTGAGCAGCTGTGCCAAAGGCAGCTCCGACTTTCGCGAGAGGTAGTGGGTGACATCTGCGCAATGCTGCAACAAGACCTGGAGCCCAGAGGACCAGGTGGACAACCCTTACCAGTGGCCGTCAAAGTCACCACCGCACTCAACTTTTTTGCCTCAGGCTCATTCCAGGGATCAGCAGCAGACATCAGCGGCATCTCCCAGGCGGCCGCACACACTTGCATCACGCAGGTAACCGATGCCCTCTTTGCCATCGCGCATAATCACATCCATTTCACCAAGGATCAAGCAATTGTCACGGCGCGTGCGGTTGGATTTGCTAATCTGGCAGGCTTTCCAAGGGTGCAGGGCATCGTTGACAGCACACATGTGGCCCTTAATGTACCCCATCGCAATCCAGGTATTTTTGTCAACCGCAAGGGCTTCCACCTTAACGTTCAGCTGGTGTGTGACCACAAGAAGGAAATTTTGCATGTTTGTGCCAAGTACCCTGGCAGTTGCCATGACTCCTTCATACTGCGCCAGTCTAGTGTGCCTCCGCTATTCAGTCCACCAGACCAACTTAACGGATGGCTACTTGGAGACATGGGCGATCCCCTGAAGACGTGGCTAATGACGTCGTTGAGGAGCCCATCCAACGAAGCTGAGGAGAGCTACAACTCCAGCCACATGTCCAGCAGAGCCATAATCGAGCAAACCATCAGTTTGCTGAAGATGCACTTCAGATGCCTGGATAGATCAGGTGGAGCCCTGCAGTACTCAGCAGCCAGGATCTCCAGAATCATCGTGGTTTGCTGTGCACTTCACAACATGGCACAGCATCGTGGCTTGCAGATTCCTGAGGATCAAGTGTCTCGTCACATATCCTCCTCAGATGAGGAGGAGGAGGAGAGCGAAAACGAACATCTTGCAGAGGCCCATCAACCAGCGGCAGCAGTACGCGAGAACATTGCTGCCCGGGATGCAAGGAACGCCTCATCTTGGCCAGATTTGCTTAGCCTAGCCAATCAAGCACTTTTGCCTCGCAGCTTCTTACCTGAGCATCGACAATGGCCAAGAACCAATGGATTCTTAGCAATTTGACCACCATACTGACAATTGCAAGTAATCCTAAGCCCTCAATGTGGAAGTCCCATTCGCGAAATGGCACACACCACAACTATAGCAGTAGCCATCAGATTTTTTATTTACAGTAATCATCTGATGGCTTTTTAACATAAACATCAAATTTCACCCAAGTGACTACCCTTGTGACTATTTGTGCACTATCTTTCTCTTACACATGCTCCTACGTGGTGCTTCCCCTGTTGCTTCAGCAGATGTGGAGGCCCCTTGCTCACTTTCTTGCTGCTCCTGTCTCGACACCTTTGGCGGGTGTCCTCTGGGGTTGCAAACCTGTGAGGGCTTGACAACAGTCGGCTGCTCCTGCGGCTGTGCAGGGGTTGAGATGCCGATCTCAGTTGGGTGTGGACTCTGTTGGGGCTCTGACCGAGGACTTGTCAGTGGCATGGAAGTGTGAGCGCTTGGAGAGGAGCCCCTACTTCCTTGTTCTCTGCAAACAACCTCCCTCTCATGGGTCAGGTCCACCTCAGCACTTGAAAGTGGATTGAGAGCACCTTGCTGCACATCAGAGGGGCCATGGGGACCCGTATTTGCACTGGAAGCCCTACTCAGAAGGCCTTCCATGAAGGTCTGGTTTCTGTGTTCAATAGATGACCATCGCTCCTCCAGAGATGTCATTCTATTCTGAACAGTCACCATGTTTTCTGCACTGTGGCGACTTATCTCCTCCATGGCCGCAGCCATCCTTTCATCTACTGTAGCCATCCTTTCGACGGATGTTGCCATCATTTGCACGGAGTTTGCCATCCTTTCCGTGGTGATGCGTTCATGAGCCAATGACTCCACAAAGGCTCTGCTCATGTTTGCAATGGACTCCTCCATTCGCTCCACACCTGCAGCAACCCCGGAGACAAAACCCGCCAGAGACTCCTGCATCTGTTCCTGGAGTTCCAGCACCGCTGATCTTATGGATGGACCCAGAGACAGAGGGTCGACATGCAGCTGAACCGAGCTGGGACAGTCCTGCGCCCTCCAACTAAGACTCTCCACTGCTGTCCCTGTCTCCACAATCTGCTGATGCTCACTTGTGAGCTGTGATACACCAGGTCACAACACTACTCTATCTCGCGATGTTCCCTCCAAGGTGTGAGTGTCTGCGCTGGTGCTGGGTGCAGTGAATTCTATTGAATCTGCGCCCTCAGATGTTGCAGCTTCCTCTGAGGAGTCTTGAGGCTCATGCTCTTCCTCCTGGATAGTGGGGACGGGTGCTTGCGATGGTCCTGTGGGGGAGTAAAGGAAAGAGTCAGAGATCTGAGGCCAAGGTTACATGCACATTGCATATTGCAGATGATCATAAGTCCATCTGTTAGAGCTTCAGAATCAGTATCAGCGACTCGTGCAATGTCATTGAGAGAGATGGAAAACTATTCTATCACCAGCTTGCTGTGATGCACCCGTCTGTCCGTCCCCCACTTGGGAATCTTCCTCCACTGTCACGATCTCCAGGACCGCCTCCTCCCAGGTGGTGAGCTGGGCTACTGAGGGTGGCGCTCCTCCTGTCCTCACTCTTTCCCTCTTTTTGTGAGCTCTCTTTTCCTGCAATGAGGGAGACAAGTGGAGTTTGAATGAGAATGAAGGAGTGTAGAGAATCCATAGCATAGATGCTTAGAAGGAGACAAAGATGGAGTGAGGTGGCAAGACCAAGGGCCCTCCCTGTGTGTTCACAGAATCACAGAATCACAGAAACCTCACAGTGCAGATAGAGGCCATTTCGGCCCATCACGCCTGCACCGACACATATCCCACCCGATCCCCATAACCTCTACACCAACACATATCCCATCCTATCCCCGTAACCCCACGTATTTAATCCCCCTAACACTAAGGGTCAATTTTTTTTTATCATAGCCAATCAACCTAACCCGCACATCTTTGGACTGTGGGAGGAAACCGGAGCACCCGGAGAAAACCCACGCAAACACGGGGAGAATGTGCAAACTCCACACAGACAGTTGTAAGTTTTAATTGCATCACAGTGATAGGGAGTGTGAGGGCTGCATAGTTGAATAGTTAGGTGAATGTGACCATAGAGAGAGAGGGAATTGGTAAGGGTGCATGGATGTCAGTGTCAAGTGGGATGTGGAGGAAGAGATTGCTAAAGCTGAGTGCTGGCGAGGAGAGGCAATGGGGATCAGATTGAGGGTGATGGGAAATTCATACTCACTTTTCCAGTGCGCAGAAGGTCATGAAACCTCTTCCTGCACTGAAGCCAGGTTCTGGGGGTTATTGTAAGGGGTTTTGATCGTCGAGGTCTCTCTCTCTCTCTCACTCTAGAGGCCTCTCTCTCTTGCAGAGTAATACACCGAGTGGTTCGACCCACTCACCCCTTAGGTTCTATACACTGGACTTTGAGGCAGGAACTACAATGCAGAGAATACTCTATAGACCAAAGTTTAATGAAACGAAATGAAATTTTATTGCATAAAGGAAAAATTGAAAGTAAGCCAATAAGGTACATGGGAGGGAAAAATAAATCATAATACAGTACTAACCAATATATATACAGGCATATCATACTTTACAATGTTCACCATGAAATAGGGAAACACACGGAACATCGAGGGACAACAACTCATTGTTAATTATCCCCGAAAATGCCCACCCCCCCTAAACCTAGCTAGATTAGATTATGAGGGGCCAGAAACATGCTCACCAATCCAAAACTGCGGTTGGGTTGGGGCTCTTTACTTAGTGCTCTCTCTCGGGCCTGCCGTCGTCACGTGTTCATTGGGCTGTAGGCGCAGCGGGCTGCCCAGGCTAATGGCGTCTCGGCCACCTTAATTCAGCAGGACTCGCCGTCCATTGTTTCGCCCACCGGCTGTCTTCTCGGTGCTCCTGCATACAATGATGGTGGCCACAGTCTCGATTTCTCTGTGCTCCTGTACACGATGCTGGTGGCTACCCGTTCTGTAAGGCGTTTTGTTTTCTTCCTCTTCGCCAACTGTCTTCTCGTCTCATCAACGGCCTGGGGTTTTTTCCGATGATCTCCCGATAACTACCCCGGGTCTCGTCTTCTTCTTCCGAGTCCGAAAAGGCCTTCTCGGACCCCCGAGCAATCTCTCGAAAATGATCTGCATTGGTCTCTCCCAATGCTGATGCTCCTCAATGGCTACCAAAACCCGATGGTCTCCGATCCCAATATCTTTTCCAACGCTACCCCAGGACTCCAGTTATACTTTTCATGGAGGCCCTTATCTCCCGCCATATTAAGGTTAGTCTTTGTTTAACTTTTGGCAGGCTTGTAGCACAGTGGGGTAGTCTTTGTGTTTAAAGTACCTTCGGGATGGCCGGTAACTGCCATCTCTGGTCTGGAATGACCTTGTATTATCTTTAATGGGTCTTGATGTTCCCCTTTGAATTTGAAGCTGTTTCCCTTTGTCTGGGTAAACATTTTGATGGCCTTTATCTACAGGCCGATCTGATTGGATCTGCATCCAATCCATATGTATGGGGTTCTGTCTGGTTTCGTTTTCTCCGAAACTGTGTTCCAGAACTTACTGTGGGCTGAATCCACAAAAGCTGTCTGTGGACTGCAGGAACCATTTTAAAATGTCCCAAAAAACTGGTCACGGGGTCTGGTGGCCATTTTGTGTGCCCCTTTTTCTGGGCTTCTTTTAAAACAGTCTTTAAAATTAAGGCCTTTTCTGCCAATAGACCCTTATAGGACAATGTTCAATTTTGTGAATCCTACAGTCCCCCCTGATGATACTATAACTTGCTTGAAGTATCATAATTCTGGGTGAGCAAAATTTACTGACTCTCCGTAATCAAACCATCCCCTGTATTTACCTATCTATGACCCCACGACACATGCATTTCCCATTTCAGAGAACCCACAGTGTACATTACGCATCTTTAGATGGCAATACATTGGAATTAAAATCTGACACACATATTTCCAGGCGTGGAGGGGGGGGGCCTAATACCCCTACACCACCTGGTTCATACATATTATCTTTTATTAATAACAACACACATAATAAACTTCAATAAAAATAATAAAGAAAGAAAATACACACAAAATCACACATGAATACTATCAAAAATAGAGGAGGGAGGGAAACTCTAACTCCATAAATAGCAGCAAAAATTTAAACGGGTGTCCCCTCGTCTACCCGCACATAATGCTCCCTCCACTCTCCTCTGTTCTGATACCTCTGGGAACGTTTGTCCCTCTTAGAATGTACAATGAGTAAATAAATCACAATAAAAATCTGACATACTACGAGGATGTGGGAGGCTACCCTAATCCATGAAGGGACTTCTATATTAGTGAACAGGTCCCACCACTGTGGGGTCACTATATCTAATATGTCTGCCCCTATTTCTATTGTCTACTGCTCCAGCGTGTAAAAATGTTTCTGTGAAACGGCAACGGCTTTTAGTACCTTGGTGAGGTGTTCAGGGAGAGGGGGAATGATATAGCCAAAATGTGCAACGAATCGTTACAGATCGGTGAAATTTTCCTTGACAGTGAGGTGAACAGTGGAAGGTTCAGGAATAGGGACAATTCGCTCTTGGGCCACTTGAACTTCTGCCTTGGGTTTGAAGCAGAAACTGCTGTCACTGACCGGACACCAGCCGTGCTGGCCATGTTGGTAGTGGGGCGCTGCAGTGGTGACACAGTATGTCCCACCTCCTATATATGCCACCTGTGGGGGCACATGGCTTTGTGCCATTGCCTCCATGGTGCAATTTTTGGCTTCGCGCCAGCAGTTCTGAACCCGCACTGTGGTTTTGAATAGGCATTCAAGTGCTGGGGACACAGGATGATGTGTGCTCCCCGGCTCCGGCACCCCGAGAGGTCGGTACCCGTCATTGCATGCTCCCATCGAATGACGTAAGGTGGGACCGCTGTGTATCGAATGTGTGCACCCCCTTGAATGACTCCAATGTTCTCCACCCTGTATACTGGGGCGGGTTTAGCTGTCTTTCCCATAACCGGCATTCTTACCACTATCCACATAATGTTGTGATTAGACCGCCCACAGTCCACTGGGACTGGGTAGGCCTCTGAAGCTAGTCTGAGCTGGCACGGGCTTAATGCATTCTCAAAAGGGTGGAGGGTTGTGAGGTGCTTATTGCTGATCCAGGAGGGGACCAAACCTTGTTTTAAATCCTCCAGATTACTGCGGCCCTCGCCCAGTAACCACGCCCCGTACAGCACGCATGCCTCGTTCTGCGCAGCCTGATCTGATGCATTCCGATCCTCTCTGATGAGAGCATTTAGCGTTTTAGCGTGTTTCTCCAGCTCAGCTATGATTTCTTTTAAGTGTAGTGTCATGGCCTGGTCCTCATGTAACTCAGAACCCACTATCTTATTCTCGTCCGTCAGTATCTTTCTTAACTGCGCTTTTAAACCATTGACCTGGGCCTGCAGCTCCACATCATCCAGAGTGTTGATGACGGAAGTCCCTGTGTTAAAGGCGGTAAAAATATAATTGACTGTACCCCTTCTTTGTCTCCCTACCCTGTCCAAGACCTCATGTGGTGTGGTGTACAATCTGGCTCTTTCGACATCGGCAAAGTGGAACTCATAAAATTGTCTGAACATATTTGTTAACAGGACCTGGCACAATTGCTCCGTTTCCTTGGGGCACCACTCTGGCAATCGCACCTCGGTGAGGTTTAAAATCACCGAGGCTACCGCGTAGTGCAGCCCTTGGTACAGCACCTGGCCTGTGGGTACCAATACCAGTCCATTCCCGGGTCCCTTGGTAGTGGCAGGGCACCCTTCCTTGCGGGCTTTGGCTACCGGAATCGTGGGCAGGGGCTTGCAGGGGCGGGTGATGAGCTCAGTGGCATTCACCGGGATCGGAGAGTATGGGACTCCGCACGCCCGCGTGCTGACGTCCCACCTCATCCCTTTCCCAGCATCCTGCCATTGTCTCTGGAAAAAGATGGAGACGCCTGTGGGGCAGACGCGTTCTGCACCCCACATGCAGATGTAAATCCCCTCATCTGGTTCCCACCACTTGTCCCAACAGACACTCAATCCCCCATGAGTCCCCGTAATAGTCCCATGGGTATTGTTACCCAGTCGCTCCCACTCGACTGTAGAGTTTTTCATGGTCTTACTCAGCTTCCGAAGCCACCACCATCTGTCCAAAGGAACATGTCCGTTGCATACTAAACAAGTCTTCCTCCCGACGGTTATGCTGACTCTGGGCGCGATGATCCTCACTCTGGGACACATTAGAGAAGTCTCTCCGTATGCAAACCCGGACTGGCTGGAGTATTCCATGGAGTTTGACCCCAGCCATCCTGGCCACCTCCCTTCGTGGAAGTAGGTGGCTGTTTCCTCAATGTCCCGTTCACCTGTCCCATCAGTCGCGATGGGGGCTGTGTCCCTGGAGCATCCATACACGATGGAGTCCTTGATGTAGCCCCGATAGGCCAAGCTACACCCGATCACCGCGAACACGATGGGAATCCTCTCCATGGTACCTTTGGTTCCTGCAGCAGATTATACGATACAGCCAGGCTCCCGAGAGATTCTGGCCTAGGTGAAGGCATGATCGGGTCTTTCGACCTCGATCCAAAACAAACACACATGCTGGGCAGATTCCAAAACTATTTCTTATAACACCCATCACCTTAAAAATGTACACACCTTATACTTAACCAAACTTAAACTTAACTAAACTTAAACTTAACTAAACTTATGTACAGTGCCGCCCATCCCCGGGCGGCCTGCCTAATCCCTGTTTGGACTGCAGCTCACCGCTCCCTGTGGCGGGGCCGCACTGACCTGTAGCTTGAGTCCCCCACAGCCTTTTGCTGCCAGTTGGGGACTGCGTCTTTCTAGGGATTTCCCAAATCGGTGTCTGCTGAAGTAGGGGGAATCTGGCCAGAGCTTTATTGGCTGAGGCTTTCGAGACGACCTGCGAGGGGGTACCTTGGGCGAGGCTCCCTTAGCGAGTGGACCTTTGGTTGGGACTTTAGCCCTCACAGCCCGTGGCTCCTCCATGACTGACGGCTTCGGCTCCCTTCCCTCAGACTCCGCCCCTTCGGGATTTGGGTCTGTGGTGGACGACTCCTCCCTACCTGTCCCTGCAGGTGGAGAATTTCCGCCCCCAAGTTCTACCTCCCCTACGTTTGAGTCGAGGACGGGACCTCCGTCCTCCGACTCCACCTCCTCCAGAATCGTGTCGGGGCGGGGCCTAGTTGTTTGGGCTGCCCCCTAACTGTGCTCGGGTCAGGGGGAGGGCCTGGGTCTTCGGGCTCCTCCCCGTCCGAGTCCCAGGCCAATGGGGAAACCTCCCAGGTAAGCGGGATAGCTCCTCCCCTCAAGCAGGCTGCGGTTCCAGCCTGTGTGGTCTGCGACTTATTGCACGCCTCAGGCTGAGGATTTTTACCCTCAGACCTGGCCTCGGTTGTTGGCTCTGTTGCACCCGGCTTAAATAGTTTGCACTGGTTTACGTGAAACCATTTAGTGCGCCGGGGCACCTCCACTGCGCAGGTGGTGGGGACCGGTGGTCTTGTACCGGTTCCCGTCTGGCCTTGTCTATGGCTGTCTCTCCAGCGCGGATGGTCAGACCCAGGAATTTTACTTCCTGCTGGCCGACCCGTGCCTTCCTTGGTTTCACCTTGAAACCCCCTTTTCCTTTCTCACCCGTACTCGTTCCCCAGAGACAGTGATTTCTAAGATCCACGAGAATCCCGTGTTCTACTAAGAAATCGGACCCAAGGATTCCTTTTCCACCCTCCACCTCCCACTTCATCAGTACACACTTCCACGTGGTGCGGAGTGGTCCTAAATGAATGGAGAGAGGGATGGTGAATGCGCCAGCCTATTCTTTGCCCGTGAAGCCCGACAGAATATATGGAACCTGTTAGATCCGTGATTCTGAGAGTATGATGTTTTTCAATAACCACACGGATGCTGTAACTTAACAATCAACAGGTATTTACTGGAGTAGGGTAGTCTCAAGACTGGGGTACAGAGGCATGCTCAAGGCTTATATACAGGTGTGGTCACTGCCGGTACTGCAGTATACAGGAGCTGTAAAAGTAGTTCTCTCTTAAAGGTACATACACTACAATTCCTCCCCTTTTAGATTAGTAGTACCCATAATATTCAAATAACAATTACCACTTTAACATGTACATTAAACCACAATAGTCCATTTATAGATTCAGTCTTTGGGGCGGCTTCCTGATCCTTTCGGGATAGCGCCTTTCCTGAGGTTCTTGTTCTTGGTGCGGAGGCGATTCTGGCCCCTTTTCGTCGGTTATTTCATCCGTTTCCACTGCTACTGTTTCTGAGGTAGGTGCTACCGGTATGTTGGGTTCATCCCCAGGGACGCGAGACATGGGGTTGACTCGTTCCTGTGACGCTAAGATCTGGTCGACGTGGCGTCTCACAATGTTCTCCCCAACATCCACTGTGTACATTAATGGCCCCTGCCTTGTGCATATCGTTCCGGGTTGCCAGTTCTCTGTTCGGTAGTCACGGGCCAAGACTGGTTGTCCTACGTGGAAGCTCCTTGTCGGCTTCTCATTGATGTGCTGGAATTGTTTATCTTCAACATTTCTTCGCACATTTGGTCTGAGCAAGTCCAGACGAGATCTCAACCTTTGGTTAAAGAACATCATGGCCGGGGTCTGGTTGGTAACTGCATGTGTCGCGTTTCGGTAGGCTAATAAGAAATTGTCCACCTTATGCTGTAGTGGAATTTCATCGTTGCCCATGGCCTTTATCGCCTTCTTAAAGGTTTGTACAAACCTCTCAGCCAATCCATTTGTGGCTGGATGATACGGGGCGGATGTGTAATGCCTTACCCCATTCCTTCTCATAAATTTTTGAAACTCTTCGGACACAAACTGTGGTCCATTATCAGAGCAAATCTGCTCTGGCAAGCCGTTCCTGGCAAATATGGTCCGTAGGACTGCAATTGTTTTCTCTGTAGTGGTTGAGGACATTTTTATCACCTCAGTTGTGACACATTTTCCGGTGCCGGAGCCTTAACTACTGCCTCAATCTTTTCAGGGGACTTATGTAACCCCTCTTCATTGATGACGTGGCCACAATACGAGATCTGCTTCTGGAAAAACTCGCACTTGTGGCGATTAGCTCGTAGCCCATATTCCTTTAATCTGATGAGCACCTTCTCCAAGTTAGCGAGGTGATCACTGTCATTTTCGCCCGTGACCAGGATGTCGTCCAAATAACACTGTGTCCCAGGAATCCCTTGCAGGACTTGATCCATCGCCCTTTGCCAAATAGCCGGAGCCGATGCTACCCCGAACACCAGCCGGTTATATTGATAGAAACCTTTATGAGTGTTGATCGTAAGGTATTGTTTCGAGGCTTCTTCCACCTCCATTTGCAAGTACGCCTGGGCTAGATCAATTTTGGTGAAGCGTTTACCTCCAGATAGCGAGGTGAAAATATCCTCAATTCGTGGAAGCGGATATTGTACCGTGTGAAGGACTGGGTTCACTGTCACCTTAAAATCCCCACAGATGCGGACCTTCTTTGGTTCCCCAGGCGTATTACTCAACGACCTCTTCATTACAGGAACGATGGGTGTAGCCCACTCGCTCCAGTCTACTTTGGACAGTACTCCTGAACGTTCCAACCCTTCCAGCTCTGCTTCGACAGCTGGTCTGATCGCATAAGGCACTGGTCTGGCCTTAAGAAACTTTGGGCTTGCATTTTTCTCCATTTTAATCGTTGCTGTTATGCCTTTTAGTGTTCCGAGTCCCTCCTGGAACACTTCTTTTGCGTCAGTTAGCATTTTTGACAGTCGTCCAGGTGTGACGTCGTCATCCTTTTTGGCCTCAACCTTCAGTGCCTGTATGGAATGCCAATCTAATTGTATCTTCCGGATCCATTCACGTCCTAGTAGTGGTGGTCCTCCATCTGGCAATACATATATGTCCATTTAGGTATTTCCTGGCCTTTATATATCACTTTCACCCTTATTTTTCCTTTGGGGTAGACTTTTTGCCCCGTGTACGTCTTCAAGACAATCTCTGTAGCTTTCAAGGGTATATGTGAAAATAGCCGCTTGTAGTCTCTTTGGTTTATGACTGTTAGGGCTGATCCTGTGTCCAATTCTATTTTCACTTGGACTCCGTCTATCTTGAGTGTAACCCAGATAGTCTGGTAATCCTCCATTTTGGTTACCTTATGTAGTTTCAGACAACCCAGCTCCTTGCTTCCGGAGTCTGTGTCACTTTTCTGTTCATCTGAACCACTGTCCATCACCTTGTGTACCTTTTTGTACTTCTCCTGTGGAGATTTCTTACTGTTGGTGTTCTTCCCAGACCTGCAGACTCTTGCTATGTGTCCTGCTTTTCCACACTGTCTGCACACTTGGTCCTTGAACCAACAATCCTTCTGGTCGTGTGTTGTTCTGCCACAGCGATAGCACTTCCCTGTTCCATAGGACATTTCATTGGTGCCATATTCTTGCGGTCTCCGTTGTATCTCTGCAGCGCCCCTTGCAGCTGCTTCATGTGATACTGCCATACTGAAAGCCTTGTCCAGCGTAAGATCCTTTTCTGATAGAAGCCGTTTCTGGGTTCCTTCACTTTGCAGCCCACACACAAACTTGTCCCTTAACGTATCTGCTAGTCCCACTCCAAACTGGCAGTGTTTCGATAGCTTGCGCAGTTCCGTTAAGTACTCAGCATTGCTTTCATCTTTGTGTTGGTTCCTTTTATGGAACTTAAATCGTTCTGCTATCAGCAGTGGTGTGGGGTTTAAGTGGTCCTGTAGGATTTGTACTATGCTTTCGAAATTCTTGTTCACAGGCTTCTCTGGGGTTATTAGGTTTCGCAGTAACCCATAAGTTGTTGCACCCATGGAATTTAACAAAACCAGTCCTTTCCTAGCATCTGGCACTTCATTCGCCCTGCAGTACACCTCAATACGTTCCACATATGTCGCCCAATCTTCGACTTCATTGTCGAACGTAGAGATACTGCCACTCTTCGGCATCCCTGGGTGTGATTTAACTGTCAAAAATGGCGTCTCCCGTGCTTCCCCTTCTTCTCCGCTGGCACAAAATGGTGTCTCCCGCGCTTTCCTTCCTTCCCGCGCTCGCCCTTCTTCTCCGCTGCGGCTTCTAAAAATGGCGTCGCCCGCGCTCTTCCTTCTTCTCCGCAGCTCAATGACATCTCCCGCGCTCTCCCTTCTTCTCCCCGCGGACACTGTTCAGCCCTTGAGCCCTGGCTGTGCTCTGCACGTTCTTTTTTTTGTTGTTGTGCGCCTTTCCTGTTTCCGCCGCTCGGCCCTGAACCCGACTGCTGCTTTACCCTCTCTCTCTCAGTTTTGTTTTTCCTCGACGCCGCTCGATTTTCAACCCCCGGCTGTGCCCTGTGCGCTTCACCCTCTATCTTACCCCATCGACGCTGCTCGGCTTTTTCTCCGCCGTCGTTCGGCTCCAGCCACCGCTGTCCGGGAAGGGTCTGCGCTGTACCTGTCGTCAGTCTGTTGCTGATCGCCGTGGCTGGGGAACCAAGCCCGGCTCTCCACAGCCTCCCCTGCGATGTTCCCTCTCTGCCGGATGACTGGGCGGTTGCTCATGGTCGACGCCCGTGCTTCTGGCCTCGACTTTCTTCCACCGCCCTCCGGAGCGAATCCTCGAAGGGAAATGCAGAGTTGCAGGTAGATTCGAATCGACACGCGTCGCCACTGTTAGATCCGTGATTCTGAGAGTATGATGTTTTTCAATAACCACACGGATGCTGTAACTTAACAATCAACAGGTATTTACTGGAGTAGGGTAGTCTCAAGACTGGGGTACAGAGGCATGCTCAAGGCTTATATACAGGTGTGGTCACTGCCGGTACTACAGTATACAGGAGCTGTAAAAGTAGCTCTCTCTTAAAGGTACATACACTACAGAACCCCGGTGGACAGAGGTGAGGTGGTAGGGTTAGCTGTGTGGATCACGGTGCACGATGCCCCCGTATCCAACAGATAGGTCCCCTTTTCCTTCTCTACCTCCGTCTCCACAAGGGGTCGCCCTCCATACATCATATCGCAACGAACACAGGTAGACGGGCTGCGCTGGCTCTAGTCACTGGGGTGAAGCGGTCGGGGCTGCGGGAACGACAGGACCAGTGGTGACTGCTACCCTCCCCTGCGAGATCATAAGAGACCGCATTGTCTCTAAAATTGACTCTATCGCAGCGGGATCCATAGCTGCACCGGTTCCCTTTTCTGGGACAGGGGCTGCGGCTTGGACCTGGACTCGTGCTGGGGCGGCGGTCTGGGCTTGGGCTTGGGCTGCGGGAGATCTTCCCTTATTATCCTTCCACGGATTTTTACAGTCCCTGCGCCAATGTCCATCCTTCCCACACCCGTAGCAATTGAGCTTGGCTTGGGGAGGGCGATTCCCCTCCTGATGCCACTCCTTTTTACTTGGGGCTGCGGGTTTTGCCTCATGCACTTTTCCCTTAGAGGGAGGTGTCTCCTGACTCCTGCAATTCTTATATGCAATGGTGAGCTGTCGAAGCACTGTCTCCTCCGTGATCCCAGAACCTTGGGGGTCAAACCAAGATTTGGCTTGGGCCTGTATCTGCGGTAAGCTGTTGGCAACCAGGCAGCGGAGCCAATGAACCCGCTGGACATTGTTCATTGCAGCCCGTTCAGGCATGCCCAGACAGCTGCGCCGTTACACTGGCCACAGCCTTTCTGCGAAAACCCGTGGGGGCTCTCCAGTTAGCTGCACAGTCCCTTCCACATGGAGGAACGGGTTGCTGTCGTCCACTCCCATAACCTCCAGGACCTCGTCCCGGAGTTCCTCATACCCTCTCTGCCCCCTCTTACTCCCGTCTGAGAGGCACTGAAGGTTTGTGCTATCCAGGGAGAATAGGAACATCTTAGCCTGTTCTGGACCGTCACAGTCATTTACGGCGGCTGTCTGCTCTATCTCCCTGAAATGGACTGAGGGATCTCCCTTCTCGGAGAGTTTTGGAAGGTGGCTCACCATCGCTCTGAGTTGTTGGGCACCGTGGGGCAACACGACCTGGTTCAGGAGGGGTCCGTCAGCGCCATTTGCGTCGACGGGACCGTACCTCTGGTGCTGAGCAGGACAAATTGGTGCCGGCTCCGGCTTCACTACTGGGGGTTGTTCTTCCTCCGGTTCTACCTCGGCTTCCTCCCCTTCTACCACCCCCTCTTCGGGCCAAACCTCACTATAGCTCGGCGGTGCTGAGGGTTCAGTGGCTGGTGCCACAACTACTTCGCGTGGAATCGGTCTTTTGGATTCCTTCAGGAAGTCTATGTGACTTGCTTTTGGGCTTACGAGGCATACCATGCCTTTTGCCTTTGCCAGGGCCATTCTTCGGTCTTCTAACGCCTTCTGGCAGGGGCTGTGGTCTGCGCTCTCAAACCCGTTCTCAATGGCTAGCTTGTAAGCTGCCTTAACCTCTACTACTCTCTCCTCCTGCGCTCTTAGCGGTTGTGCGAGGCGGGCGTTTTTTTCCCGTATTCTCGCTTCATGAAGCTTTGCCTCAGTGACCTGACATTCCAGGTACTCTACTTTAGCCTGATGTTGGCTGGCTATAGTTTGGTGTTCCTGATTCAGCGCGTGAAGCGCTGCGATCAGCTTTTCCCCACCCATGGCCTTTTCCTCTATTTCTGAAGCCTGGGTTTTGATCTTGGCTGCCTGCGCTGCAACGACTCTGTCCAAAATCTGGACTTGTCTTTTGTAGCACATCAGCCACACTGCCTTCTCTACTGACTTTTAATGTTCTTTACTCTCTGCCCACCTGACGGCTGCGTCTACCGGATGCCCATCCAGTAAGAGATCGGAAATCCACTGCTTAGTGAGATTTACCTTACCAAAAACATAGTCCGCTATCCTCTCATCCATAACATTTCGTCCATTTAAACCTGGGTCTAATACATTGCAATCCTGCTGCCAATGTCCTGCCGCGGTCGCCATTTTCTGTAAGGGGTTTTGATCGTCGAGGTCTCTCTCTCTCTCGCTCTAGAGGCCTCTCTCTCTTGCACAGTAATTTACCGAGTGGTTCGACCCACTCACCCCTTAGGTTCTATACACTGGACTTTGAGGCAGGAACTAAAATGCAGAGAATACTCTATAGACCAAGTTTAATGAAACGAAATGAAATTTTATTGCATAAAGGAAAAATTGAAAGTAAGCCAATAAGGTACATGGGAGGGAAAAACAAATCATAATACAGTACTAACCAATATATATACAGGCATATCATACTTTACAATGGTCACCATGAAATAGGGAAACACACGGAACATCGAGGGACAACAACTCATTGTTAATTATCCCCTAAAATGCCCACCCCCCTAAACCTAGCTAGATTAGATTATGAGGGGCCAGAAACATGCTCACCAATCCAAAACTGCGGTTGGGTTGGGGTTCTTTACTTGGTGCTCTCTCTTGGGCCTGCCGTTGTCACGTGGTCGTTGGGCTGTTGGCGCAGTGGGCTGCCCAGGCTAATGGCGTCTCAGCCACCTTAATTCAGCAGGACTCGCCGTCCATCGTTTCGCCCACCGGCTGTCTTCTCGGTGCTCCTGCATACAACGATGGTGGTCACAGTCTCGATTTCTCTGTGCTCCTGTACACGACGCTGGTGGCTACCCGTTCTGTAAGGCATTTCGTTTTCTTCCTCTTCGCCAACTGTCTTCTCGTCTCGTCAATGGCCCGGGGTTTTTTCCGATGATCTCCCGATAACTACCCCGGGTCTCGTCTTCTTCTTCCGAGTCCGAAAAGGCCTTCTTCGGACCCCCGAGCAATCTCTCGAAAATGATCTGCTCTGGTCTCTCCCGATGCTGATGCTCCTCAATGGCTACCAAAACCCGATGGTCTCCGATCCCAATATCTTTTCCAACGCTACCCCAGGACTCCAGTTATACTTTTCATGGAGGCCCTTATCTCCCGCCATATCAAGGTTAGTCTTTGTTTAACTTTTGGCGGGCTTGTAGCACAGCGGGGTAGTCTTTGTGTTTAAAGTACCTTTGGGATGGCCGGTAACTGCCATCTCTGGTCTGGAATGACCTTGTATTATCTTTAATGGGTCTTGATGTTCCCCTTTGAATTTGAAGCTGTTTCCCTTTGTCTGGGTAAACATTTTGATGGCCTTTATCTACAGGCCGATCTGATCGGATCTGCATCCAATCCATATGTATGGGGTTCAGTCTGGTTTCGTTTTCTCCGAAACTGTGTTCCAGAACTTACTGTGGGCTGAATCCACAAAAGCTGTCTGTGGACTGCAGGAACCATTTTAAAATGTCCCAAAAAACTGGTCACGGGGTCTAGCGGCCATTTTGTCTGCTCCTTTTTCTGGGCTTCTTTTAAAACAGTCTTTAAAATTAAGGCCTTTTCTGCCAATAGACCCTTATATGACAATGTTCAATTTTGCGAATCCTACATTATTCACAATGGGTTGACCTCCTCTGCCACCTGGACTCACACAGCCTTGGTCTGCTGGGGAGGCTTCCTCCTCCCTGAAGAAGGGAAGAGCAGCTCTTTATTTGCTCTTGCTCCCTCTACTAAAGCTTGCAGGGAAACATCAACAAAGCGGGATGCAGACCTAGGTCTCTGGCTGGTCATTCTGCCTGCAGGTGCCTCTAACATGCAAGGGCAAACGCTTGACAGCCTGCAGAAGAAGCAAGGCTTGATGCAGGCCTTAAATGCAGCAGCAATGATGACATCATCGGAGGCGACTTTCAGACTGGAAAAACCCATTGGCCATGGGTGTAGGGGGTGGCGTGTGCCCAGTCAGCTCTGCCCCTGACTGTCTCTGAGCAGTTTGAATCGCTCCCACACCCCTGGGTTCTAGACACCGGACTTAGGTACAGGCGGCGATACAGAAAATCGAGTAGACAAGTGGTTTGGTCCAAGAAAACTGCAATTTTTATTAAAGGCACAATAAAACACAATCTTACTGAGAATTACTGAAATAATTACAGGCATATAAAATTACACTTATATGGGAATGGGGACTACACGTCACATCGAGGGAAACAAGCACATTAAAATCCCTTTATCCTTATCCCACCCCCAATACCTAACTAGATTAAGCTACGAGTGGCCAGGAATTCATGCTTACCAAATGGGGTTTCTTTTACGGTTCAAAACCTGTCGATTACACCAGTTGGTTTTGGGGTTCGCTCTTGTTGTCTTTTGGGGCCTGCCATCGTCACGCGGTCACAGGGCGTGGCGATGGAGTTGTCTGTGCGAAGTACGTCTCCTTTTCTTCGTTAGATAAGTCTTTTGTGGGGTACTTCACCTTGCGGGAATGGTTGTTCTTCTGGTGGCGGTTTGGTCACCGACGGTTTTGCTGCGGTTGGGGCTCGGTTGGCGGTTTTTACCGTTAACATGATTTTACTACCCAAGCTTGAAACGGCAGCTTATTCTTGATTGACTTTACTATCAATGCATCAAACGCCAGCTTATAACTAGGCCGTTTGTCCCCCAACGCTTCTTCTTGCTGCCCTTCTCTGCCTATCGGTTTTACCATTCGTCTCATCTCGTCTCGTCTGCCCATTTGCGGCCTGTGTGTCCTGTGCTCAAATTCGGTTCCGTTCTTCTCCCCATTTGGCCCCCGGTGTTGTAATGGGCATCCTTGGTGTCGGGAGCGAGCAAGCGAGCGAGAGGCAAGAGGCAAGAGAGAGAGAGAGCTACCGGTGGGCCTACAATTATAACCGGTTCTTCACCCTTTATCTGCGTGCCAAATCAGGTCAGTTCTTTGTCGAACTTTTGGCGGGCTCGTCTAAAATGATTACAGTCATTTACTTTAACGACTTCTGGGGCGGTTGTCTCCTTGTTTAATGGCTTCGATATCCTGGCTGTTAGTTATTTATGAAATTTAATCATCTTTCCTGGCTTGGCAGCTACCTGTGAGCTGTTACTGATTATTTATGCGAAAAGTTAATGGCCTCAAGATTAGGGCAATCCTGACTTGATCTGTTCCAAGGTGAAGAATGCATATTCTGTGTTTACCTAGCTGTCTGGCTTTAGAAAATGGCAAAGTCTTTCACAGATCCATGCATGTTAGGTTTCGTTTCAGGATTTGAATGGGCCTGCCTTCTGCAGGGCCTTGCTTTTAAAATCCTGCAAGCCTTGGTCACGAGGTTTTCAGAAGCCATTTTCTTTTGGGTACCCTTTTTAATAACTTGTCCATGCAGGGTCCCTTTATTCATAACTTTGGGGAATGTGGGAATTTTGAGAACCCTACACTCCCCTCTGTTGATACTAAACTTGCTTTAAGTATCATCCTGACAAGGTGAGCAAAATTTCTGACCCTGCATAGCCAATCTTCCCCTGTAATTACCTATCTATGATTCCACGACACATGCATTTCCCATTCTGTAAAAATGTAGTGTACATAAGCATACATAGAATAACTACAGTCGTTTACACACATCCAAGCATGGAGGGGTCCAACACCCCTGCATCACTTGGTACACATACATCTTTATTAAAATATAACACATCAAAAGCCTTTATTAAAAATAACAAAAGAACACAAAAAAACAACAATCTTTATTCAGAAACAGACAAAAAATATTCAAACAGGTGTATCTCCCTCCACCTTAACATAATGTTCCTTCCAGGTCCTTTGGTTTCGGAATTCTAGTATTTGGCCTTTTCCCTTGCACTGAGTGCACACTAGGTACAATATTATTCCCAGCTGGCAAACCACGAGGATGTGGGAAGCCAGTCTAATCCACGAAGGGACCTCTATGTTTTCAAAAATGTTCCGCCAGGGTTGAATCACAATGTCCAGTATCTTGGCCTCTATCTCTACTGTTTTCTGCTCCAGAATGTAGAAATGTTTCTGTGAGACTATTACTGCTTTGAGTATTTTGGTAAGATGTTCTGGGAGAGGGGGGATTTCATAGCTGAAATGCGCTACATACTTTTGCAGCTGGTGAAATTCTCTTTTACAGTGAGGTGAACAGTGGAGGGTTCAGGAATGGGGACAATTCATTCCTGGGCAACTTGAACTTCTGCCTCGGGTTTAAAGCAGAAACTGCTGTCACTTACCGGACACCAGCTATGCTGTCCATGCTGGTAGTGGGGTGCACCTGTGGTGACACAATATGTCCCACCTCCTATATATGCTACCTGTGGGGGAACATGGTCTTGTGCCATTACCTCCATGGTACAATTTATAGGTTTTGTGCCGGCAACTTTAAACCCACACTGTGGTTTTGAATAGGCATTCAAGTGCTGGGGACACTGTATTATTTGTGCTCCCCGGCTCCGGCACCCTGAGAGGTCAGTACCTGTCATAGCATGCTCCCACTTTATGACATAAGGTGGAACCGCTGTGAAACAAATGTGTGCACCCCCTTGAATGACTCCAATGTTCTCTACCCTGTATACCGGTGCGGGTCAGGCTGTCCCACCCATGACCGGCATCCTTACTACTATACCCATGATAGTATGGTTTGAACGTCTACAATCTACTGGGACTGGGTAGGTCTCAGAAGCTTAATACATTCTCAAATGGATGGAGGGCTGCGAGGTGCTTGTTGCTGATCCAGGAAGGGACTAAACCCTGTTTTAAATCCTCCAGATTACTGCGGCCCTCGCCCAGCAACCATGCCCCGTACAGTACGCACACCTCGTTCTGTGCAGCCTGGTCAGAAGCATTTCTGTCCTCTCCTATGAGGGCATTCATGGTTTTGGCATGTCTTTCCAGCTCCGCTATTATTTCTTTTAAATGGACCGTCATGGCCTGGTCCTCATGTAACTCCAAGCCTACTACCTTATTCTCGTCCATCAAGATTTTCCTCAATTGCGTTTTTAGACTGTTTATCTGCGTCTGCAATTCTATGTCATCCAGACTGTTGATGACAGAGGACCCTGTGTTAAATGCAGTAAAAACATCATACCAGGCTCCCCTTCTTTGTCTCCCTGCATTACCAAAATACTCAAGGTGTGTGGTGTGCAGTTCGTTTTTGTCTACGTTGGCAAAATCGAACTCGTAGAATTTCCTAAACATGTCTGTCAACAGAGCCTGGTATAGCTGCTCTGTCTCTTTGGGACACCACTCAGGTAAGTGTACCTCAGTGAGGTTCAGGATCACGGAAGCTACCACGTAGTGTACCCCCTGGTATAGTACCTGTTCCGTTGGCACTAGTACCAGCCCATTCCCTGGTCCCTTGGTGGTGGTAGGGCACCCCTCTCTGTGTGTCCTTGCTGCCTGAGTCGTGGGCAGGGGCTTCCGGACGCGTGCCACTAGCTCAGTGGCTTTAACTGGGGCTGGGTAACGTGGGACTATGCAAGTGTGTAGGTGGGAATCCCATTCCACCCCCTTCCCCTTATCCTGCCATGATGTGGAGAAGATGATGGATATGCCTGTGGGGCAGGCCTTTTGTGATCCCCACATGCAGACATAAATTCCCTGTTCCGACTCCCACCACTTATCCCAGCATACGCTAGTCCCTCCTTGGGTCCCGGTGACCGTCCGGTGTGTGTCGTTCCCCATTCGTTCCCAGTCAGCTGTACGGTCCCCCATGTCTGTGCTCAGTTTCCTGAGCCACCACCACCTTCCCAGGGGAATCTGTCCTCTACAAGTCAGGCACACGCACTTCCCCTCAGTGACCCTGACCCATGAGGCCACAACCTGTACGCTGGGGCAGGGGATGGAGGCCTCCCCGTAGGTGAACCCGGTCTGGCTGGAGTACTGGGTGGAGCTGGATCCCAAACACCCGGGCCATCTTCCCCCATGGGAATAGATGACGGGCTCCTCCGCGCCTTGTTCGCTGCTCCCAGCAGTCACAACTGGTGCTTTATCTCCCGAGCACCCATAGATGTGGGAGTCCTCCACGTCACCTCGCTTTCCAATGCTCATTCCTATCAGGGCGAGTAGGAGTATGCCCCCCCTTCATCCTGAAATCCTTTCCTGCAAAGCGACACAAGAGCATATAGAGGAGATTCTCTGGCTTGGGTGAAGCATAGTCGAGCCTCGCGACCTCGACTCAAATACAAACACTCTTAACAATACTACTACGATTTAAACTACCAATCACCTCGTTTAAACTTAAACTAAATACCCAAACTTAACAATATAACAATAGCACACTTAAATTACATAACTATGTACATCCGCCGCCCGCCTCCGGGCGGCCAGACTAATCCCTGTTCGGGCTGCGGCACACCGCTCCCTTCGGCGTGGCCGCACTGTCCTGTACTTTCGGTCTCTCGCAGCCTGTGGCTGCTGGCTGGGGACCTCTGTCCTTAGATTTACCCCTGACTCGGGAGGCTGTCCCTTTAAAATGGAGAACCGGTGACCACGGTTTCCTTGGCTGGGGTGTCTGTGGGGACCTTCTGAGGACTTTGGCGGGTGGGGTTTTCTTGGCTGGTGGGGTTTTCTTGGCTGGTGGGTCTTTTACCCGAACCACTGCCCCCTCCGGTGCGGTATGTGGGCTTACCACTGCTGTTGGCTGGGGATCTTCATCCTCAGGCTTTACCTCTCCTGAACCTGGGCTAGGGGCAAGTAACTCTTTGCAGCCTGATGCTGCAGGCTGGGGGTCCTCGCCCTCAGGTCCCAAATCTGGGTCCGTGGGGGCGGGGTCTTCGCCCTCGGATCCGTCCTCCTCTAAACCTGGGTCGGGGCGGGGTCTTCGCCCTCACATCCCACCTCATCTAAATCCCAGAGGAGTGGGGGAGTGTCCCAAATGGTGGGTGGGATGGCCCCTCCCTTAAAACAGCCCACAGCACCTGCCTGTGCAGTCTGTGAGTTTTCTCCTGCTGCAGGCTGAGGATTTCTATCCTCAGACCTTGCCCCAACTGGCTGTTCCCTTCTCTCGGGCTTAAACAATTTGCATTGATTAATGTAACTAGCAGCCTGCCAGTAACCCTGTTTTAAAGTTTCGTCCGCTGCCCCGAACGGGCCTTCTATGGACTCACCATTCTTTCTCTTTACCGGGGCGGCTTTAAAGACGGGATCTTGGGCTTGGACCTGCTTTAAGTCCGGGGCCAAAGCCACCCCTTGTGTGCCTCCCTTGTCCTGGATTGTGGCTACCGGGCCGGCTCTACAGGGATCCCAGAACTCTCCTTCCCTGGTCCCCTGCTTGGCCACCTCGTTGGTCTTTTGGTTACCCTCCCACGTGGTATGGAGGGATCCTAAATCTATGGCCAAAGGTTTGGCCATTTCCCCAGCCTGCTCGTTCCCTGTGACTCCCATTAGACTAAATGGGACCTTGTTAGACCTGGGTGAATTGGTCGGGTCTTCCGAATGGACCACCGTGCTGGAAGCTCCAGTGTCCACCGAATATCTCCCCTGCACCATCTCCACCCCCATCTTAACACTGGGCCTGCTCCCCTCAGCATTTTCAAGGGGACACAGGTCGACAGGCTGCGCTGGTTCTAGTCAGGGCTGTGGGTTGGATGGGGCTGATGGGGTCAGAGCACCGGTAGCAGCTGCTACTCTCCCCTGGCCAGTCAATAGGAACCTCATGGTGTCCAGAAATGACTCGACCACGGCGGGAGGGATTCCTGTCTCTGCCTTTTGGGCTGGAGCTGTGGAATTCTTTCCCTTGTTACCTTTCCAAGGGTTTTTGCACTCCTTCCCACACCCGTAACAATTGAGCTTATTGCTGGAAGGATTATTCCCTTCCTGATGCCACTCCTTCCTACCCTGTCCGGGTTTTACCTCATGCACCTTCCCCTTAGGTGGGTGTGCATCGGTTCCCCTACCGTTCTTATAGGCTAGGGTCAACTGTCTGATCACCATAAGTTCGGTGGTCAGGGGATTCTTAGGATCGAACCAGACTTCCGCCTTGGCCCGGACCTGTGGCAAGCTGTATACCACCAGGCAACGGAGCCAGTGGGTCAGCTGATCCTGGCTCAGGAATGCCCGGTTAGGTGCCCAGGACAGGCGCTCCTATATACCGGCCATAACCTGTCCGCGAAAGCCTGCGGGGCTTCCCCTGCGAGCTGCACTGTCTTCTCCACACGGGAGAAAGGACTTCCCTCATTCATCCCCATGGCCTCCAGAACTTCATCCCTGAGCTCCTCATGCCCGCTCTGCCCTCTGTTACACTCATCAGAGAGGGACTGGAGGAGCCTACTCTCCAAAGAGAACAGCAGCATTTTGGCCTGCTCAGCATCATCGCATTCATTGACGCTGGCTGCCTGTTCCACTTCCCTGAAGTCCCTGAAGTGGACCGAGGGGTCCCCTTTTTCGGTGAGCTTTGGGATATGGCTCACCATAGCCCTAAGCTGTTGGGTGCCGTAGGGTAATATGAACTGGTTTTGGAGGGGTCCCTCGTCCTCGCCATTAACGGGTGGGCCGAACATCCGATGCCGGGCTGGGCACATCGGTCCCGGTTCCGGCCTCTCTTGCGGGGGTTGTTCCACCTCCGCGTCTACCCCTAACCTCACCCCCCCTTGCTGCCGGACCTCGCTAAAACCTGGCGCTACGGGTGGTGGTCGTGAGACCTCCTGTTCCTCCACCGGGTCATCCCTGGGCACTACCAGTGATATCTGAACCGTTCTCTCCTCGTTCCCTATAAAATCCGCCTGGCCTGCCTTCGGGCTTATGAGGCACACCATGCCCTTTGCCTTCCTTAGGGCCAGCCTCAGATTCTCTATTTGTTCCTTGCAGGGGCCATGTTCTGCATCTTCAAACCCCTGTTCGCTTGCTAACTTGTAAGCTGCCTTTACTTCCTTTACTTTCTCCTCCTGCTCTCTTAATTGTCTCGCTAGGCGGGCGTTCTTTTCCCGCAACCTCATCTCATTACCCTTGGCTTCGGTGACTTGGCACTGTAGGTATTCCAACCTGGCCTTATGTTCTCCCATTAATTGTACCCTTTCCTGATTCAGGGCCTGCAATGCTACCAGTAACTTCTCCCCTGCTAGAGCCTTGTCCTGGACCTCCAGGGCTGACTCCCTTATCTCGGCTGCCTGTGCTGCAATGAGCCTGTCCAAAAGCTGGGCCTGCTTCTTGAAGCACATCAGCCAGACTGCCTTCTCTAGGGATTTCTTGTGCTCCTTCCCTTCTGTCCACTTGGCTGCGGCATCTACCGGACGCCCAGCCTTCAACAGATTGGTGATCCACTTCTTTGTGAAATTCACCTTACTAAACACATAATCAGAAATCCTTTCCTCCATCACGGTTTGCTCTTCCGAACCATTGTCTACTGTATCGCACCCCTGTTGCCGGAGTCCTGCCACGGTCGCCATTTTTGTAGGGGGTGGCGTATGCCCAGTCAGCTCTGCCCCTGACTGTCTCTGAGTGGTTCGAATCGCTCCCACACCCCTGGGTTCTAGACACCGGACTTAGGTACAGGCAGCGATACAGAAAATCGAGTAGACAAGTGGTTTGGTGCAAGAAAACCACAATTTTTATTAAAGGCACAATAAAACACAATCTTACTGAGAATTACTGAAATAATTACAGGCATATAAAATTACACTTATATGGGAATGGGGAACACACGGCACATCGAGGGAAACAAACACATTAAAATTCCCTTATCCTTATCCCACCCCCAATACCTAACTAGATTAAGCTACGAGGGGCCAGGAATTCATGCTCACCAAATGGGGTTTCTTTTACGGATCAAAACCTGTCGATTACGCCGGTTGGTTTTGGGGTTCGCTCTTGTTGTCTTTTGGGGCCTGCCGTCGTCACGTGGTCACAGGGCACGGCGATGGAGTTGTCTGTGCGAAGTACCCCTCCTTTTCTTCGTTAGATAAGAGTCTTTTGTGGGGTACTTCACCTTGCGGGAATGGTTGTTCTTCTGGTGGCGGTTTGGTCGCCGACGGTTTTGCTGCGGTTGGGGCTCGGTTGGCGGTTTTTACCGTTAATATGGTTTTACTACCCAAGCTTGAAACGCCAGCTTATTCTTGATTATAACCGGTTCTCCACCCTTTATCTGCGTGCCAAATCAGGTCAGTTCTTTGTCTAACTTTTGGCGGGCTCGTCTAAAATGATTACAGTCATTTACTTTAACGACTTTTGTGGTGGTAGTCTCCTTGTTTAATGGCTTCGATATCCTGGCTGTTAGTTATTTATGAAATGTAATCGTCTTTCCTGGCTTGGCAGCTACCTGTGAGCTGTTACCGATTATTTATGCGAAAAGTTAATGGCCTCAAGATTAGGGCCATCCTGACTTGATCTGTTCCAAGGTGAAGAATGCATATTCTGTGTTTACCTAGCTGTCTGGCTTTAGAAAATGGCAAAGTCTTTCACAGATCCATGCATGTTAGGTTTCGTTTCAGGATTTGAATGGGCCTGCCTACTGCAGGGCCTTGCTTTTAAAATCCTGCAAGCCTTGGTCACGAGGTTTTCAGAAGCCATTTTCTTTTGGGTACCCTTTTTAATAACTAGTCCATGCAGGGTCCCTTTATCCATAACTTTGGGGAATGTGGGAATTTTGAGAACCCTACACTGGTTCCCACACGTTGGAACTCAATTGGCCAATTAAGTTAAAATGGCATCATTTTCCCACATCGATTTAGAATCGGGTGGCTAACACGAAATGCAGATTATACGACCCCAGCCCGCCCCAGTATCAAAATCCAGCCCAAAGAGTCTGCAAAGGGATATCGATAGACTGAGTGAGTGGGCAGTGAGGTGACAGATGGGGTACAATGTAGGGAAATGTGAGGTTATTCACTTTGGTAGGAAGAGTAGAAAAACAGAATATTTTTTAAATGGTGAGAAACTTTCAAGTGTTGGTGTTCAGAGAGATTTGGGTGTCCTTGTGCAAGAAACACAGAAAGCTAGCCTTCAGGTACAGCAAGCAATAAGGAAGGCAAATGGCATGTTGGCCTTTATTGCAAGGGGGATGAAGTATAAGAGTAAGGAAGACTTGCTACAATTGTACAGGGCCTCGGTGAGGCTACACCTGGAGTACTGTGCACAGTTTTGGTCTCCTTATCTAAGGAAGGATATACTTGCCTTGGAGGCGGTGCAACAAAGGTTCACTAGATTGATTCCTGGGATGAGAGAGCTGTCCTATGATGAGAGATTGTGTAGAATGGACCTATACTCTCTGGAGTTTAGAAGAATGAGAGGTGATCTCTTTGAAACATACAAGATTCTGAAGGGGATTGACAGGGTAGTTGGTTGTTTCCCCTGGCTGGAGTGTCTAGAACTAGGGGGCATAGTCTCAGGATAAGGGGTAGGCCATTTAAGACTGAGATGAGGAAGAATTTCTTCTCTCAGAGGGTTGTGAATCATTGGAATTCTCTGCCCCATAGGACTGTGAATGCTGAGTCTTTGAGTTTATTCAAGGCTGAAATAGATATATTTTTGGACTGTAGGGGAATTGAGGGATATGGAGATCGGGTGGGAAAGTGGAGTTGAGGTCGATGATTAGTCATGATCTTATTGACTGGCGGAGTGGGCTCGAGGGACCGTATGGCCTACTCTGCTCTTATTGCTTATTTTCTTATGTTCTTATTGCCCATCCCTAATTATCCTTGAGAAGGTGGTGGTGAGCTGCCATTTCAGAGGGCAGTTAAGATTCAACCACATTGCTGTGGGTCTGGAGTCACATATAGGCCAGACCAGGTAAGGATGGAAGATTCCTTTCCCTAAAGGACTGTAGCAAAATTGGACTTTATATTAATATGGGTCAAATGGCAGAAGAGGCCATGATTTTAAAGACTGTTTTAAAAGAAGCCCAGAAAAGGGGGCATACAAAATGGCCGCCATACCGTGTGACCAGCTTATTGGGACACTTTGAAATGGTTCCTGCGCAACCTCAGACACATTTGTGGATTCAACCCACAGTAAGTTCTGGAAGCCGTTTCTGAGAGAACGAAACCAGACCCACATGTATGCATGCTAGTACGATAGCCCTCTGAAATGGCAGCTCACCACCACCTTCTCAAGTATATCTGGAAGACTTTTTCGACAGTTGGACAGACAGGACAAGCAGGCTTGGAGAGCTGGAAGCATACAGTTTTGAAGAAGGGTTTGACCCGAAACGTCAACTCAAATTTCTCTCCACGGATGTTGCCTGACCTACTGAGTTTTTCCAGCATTTTCTGTTGTTATTCCACACGTATGCATATGGATTAGATGCAGATCTAGTCAAGATCGGCCTGGAGACAGAGGCCATCTAAATGTTGACCCAGACAAAAGGGGACAATTTCATTTTCATGAGAACAGCACCCAGGACTAGATAACGAGATCAGCAGGACATTAAAAACAATGAAGGTAATTCCAGACCAGAGATGGGCCTCTTACCAGACGTTTAGGACATTAAAAAATATAATGACTACCCCACTGTGCTCCCAGCCCGCCAAAAATAAAACAAAGACTAACCTGATTTTGGGCGGGAGACGGAGGTTTCTGGAAGAAAGTATATCTGGAAGACTTTTTCGGCAGTTGGACAGACAGGACAAGCAGGCTTGGAGAGCTGGAAGCATACAGCTTGAATCCGGACACCCAGAAGAGGGAGCAGGCAATCACAGGAGGAAGAAGAAAGCCAACATCGAGAAGGCCGTTTCAAAACCGACGTTCCGCCCCGGGGAAGCACATCGGGAGATCATCGACCAGCCCGGGGGCGTTGCCGGAACGAGAGGCCATCGACCCAACTTGGGAGAAGAGACAAAAAAATAAAACCCCAAGAGGAGAAACCTTCCAGCCACCCCGGCTCGGGAGAAGAGAGAAAAGAAAACTGAAGAAGCGATGGGAGCCAGCACAAGGCTCCTCTAACCAGGGTCGAGCCGATGATCCTCGACCCCGCCAACATCCAGGCCCGCCGGTGTCCAGCCGCCCCCCGACCCCCACCTCAGGAGGAGAGAGGTGTGGCGCAGCTCGCAGGGGCGTCACGATCCACGTGGAGATGAAACGCCTGAAAGGACCAAACACAGACTCGATTTCAAAACCTTGCACTTCCTGGTGGGATTGGTGAGCATGTTTCTGGCCCTCCACAATCAGATCTAGATAGGTTTAATAAGGGGGTGGATTTAAGGGTACAATTAACATGAGTTGTTGTCCCTCGATGTTCCGTGTGTTTTCTTATTTCATGATGATCTTTGTAGAGTATAAGATGCCTGTATTTGCTTTAGTTAGTACTGTGTCATTATGATTTGTTTGTGTGTTTTTCCCTCCCATGTACTCCCTTATCTGCTTGCATTTGATTTGATATTTTTGCTTATGCAATAAAATTTCATTTTGTTTCATCAAACTTGGTCTACAAGAGTTTTCTCTACATCATAGTTCCTGCGCCTAAGTCCAGAGTATAGAATCTAAGGGGCGAGTGGGTCGAACCACTCAAGGTTTTACTGTGCAAGAGAGAGAGGCCTCTAGAGAGAGAAACCTCAGGGAAAGCTCTCGAGGAAAACCCCTTACAGGTCATCAGTGAACCAGATGGGATTTTACGACAATCCATTAGTTTCATGGTCACCATTACTGATACTAGTTTTTTAATCCAGATTTTTATTTAAATGGCTCTCATAAAAGTCACAAATGACATCCTTTGTGACTGTGACAAAGGTAGTTTATCCCTCCTCGTCCTTCTTGACTTGCCTGCAGCCTTTGACATGGTTCACCACTCCATTCTTCTCCAACGCCTCTCCACCATCATCCAGCTGGGTGGGATGGCACTTGCCTGGTTCCATTCCTATCTATCTAATCATAGCCAGAGAATAACCTGCAACGGCTTCTCTTCCCGCTCCCGCATCATTACCTCTGGTGTCCCCCAAGGATCTATCCTTGGCCCCCTCCTATTTCTCATCTACATGCTGCCCCTTGGCGACATCATCTGAAAACACAGCGTCAGTTTCCACATGTACACTAACGACACCCAGCTCTACCTCACTATCTCTTCTCTCAACCCCTCCACGGTCTCTAAATTGTCAGATTGCTTGTCTGACATCCAGTACTGGATGAGCAGAAATTTTCTCCAATTAAATATTAGGAAGACTGAAGCCATTGTTTTCGGCCCCCGCCACAAACTCTGTTCCCTACCCACTGACTCCATCCCTCTCCCTAACATCTGTCTGAGGCTGAACCACCTGTTCGCAACCTTAATGTCATATTTGATCCTGAAATGAGCTTCAGACCACATATCCGCAGCATAACAAAGACCACCTATTTCCACCTCCGTAACATCGTCCGTTTCCGCCCTTGCCTCAGCTCATCCGCTGCTGAAACCCTCGTCCGTGCTTTTGTTATCTCTAGACTTGACTACTCAAATGCACTCCTGGCTGGCCTCCCACATTCTACCCTACGTAAACTTGAGGTCATCCAAAACTCGGCTGCCCGTGTCCTAACTCACACCGAGTCCCGCTCGCCCATCACCCTTGTGCTCGTTGACCTACATTGGCTCACGGTTATGCAACGCCTCGATTTCAAAATTCTCATCCTTGTTTTCAAATCCCTCCATGGCCTCGGCCCTTCCCTATCTCTGTAATTTCCTTCAGCCCCACATCCCCCCGAGATATCTGCGCTCCTCTAATTCTGCCCTCTTGAGCATCCCTGATTATAATCACTCAAGCATTGGTGGCCGTGCCTTCTGTTGGCTAGGCCCTAAGCTCTGGAATTCCCTGCCTACACTTCTCCGCCTCTCTTTCCTCCTTTAAGATGCTCCTTAAAACCTACCTCTTTGACCAAACTTTTGGTCACCTGCCCTAATTTCTCCTTATGTGGCTCGGTGTCAAATTTTCTGTCTTATAATACTCCTGGTGAAGCACCTTGGGACGTTTTACTATGTTAAAGGTGCTATATGCAAGTTGTTGTTGTTGTTGTTGATTAACTTAATCTAAATTGCCCAGCTGCTGTGTGTGGGATTTAGAACTCATATCTCTAGATAATTAGTTCAGACCTATGGATTACTGGTCCAGTAACATAACCACTACGCTACCGTACCCCTATTTAGCCTTGTTGCTGTTCCCTTTACCTTTTCCAATGTTTGTGTATGTTGTGAGACTTTACATGAGTGGAAACACCAAATATATCCCATTGTGATCAATATTACACTGCATGAGAAGTATTATGTCCATGTATAATTGAGACACGGACTGCAGGAGTTGATTATAACAAGTCTTTACTGAATGGAGACAACCTGGATACTGAAACTACAGAAGCCTGCAAGGGCCTTTTATACAGGGGTGGTCACTGCCGGTACTGCAGTCTGAGACCAGTTATTCCCTTAAAGGTACATACACAACAATTCCTCCCCTTTTAGATAAACAGTACATAACATTCATTTAACAACTAAATAATAACTAATTACAATTACAATTACGGTTGCTAGGTACATTGGTTGAAGTTAAGCAATTATAAGTTCAGTCTTTGAGGAGGCTTCCTGATTCTGTCTGGATAACGCCTCTTTGGGATATCAGGTTCTTCTGGCAAGGTTGCGTCGGGATCAATGTCGTTGTTTGGTTCGTCTGCTTCCAATATCACCGATTCTGCGGTAGATGCAATTGGTACTTCGGTTTCATCGCCAGGTGTATCAGATCGTGGTGTGGAGTTGACGTTTTCCAGTGACTCTAGAATCTGGTCAGCATGGCGTCCTACAATGCTCTCTCCAACGTCCACGGTATACATTAGAGGTCCTTGCCATGTACAGATTGTTCCTGGCTGCCATTTCTCTGTGCGGTAGTCCCGGGCCAAAACTGGTTGACCTATCTTAAAACTCCTGGTCGGCCTTTCATTCATATTCTGAAACTGCCTGTTCTCCACATCTCTTCTGACGTTTGGCTTAACCAAATCCAAGCGGCATCGTAGTCTTCGATTGAAGAACATCATGGCTGGAGTTTTGTTGGTAACCGCATGTGTCGCATTCCGGTAGGCAAACAAGAAGTTATCCACCTTGTGTTGTAGGGGTATATCTTCATTACACATTGCCTTGATAGCCTTCTTGAATGTTTGAACAAACCTCTCAGCCAATCCATTAGTGGCTGGATGGTATGGGGCGGATGTGTAATGCTTAACACCATTGTTCTTTAAGAACCTCCGGAACTCTTCAGACACAAACTGTGGTCCATTGTCAGAGCAAATCTGTTCAGGCAGCCCATTCCTGGCGAATATGGTTCGTAAGACTGTGATAGTTTTTACTGTGGTGGTTGAAGACATTTTTATTACCTCTGGCCACTTTGAATGTGCATCCACCGCAATTAAAAACATCGAGTCCATAAAGGGACCAGCAAAATCAATGTGCACCCTTTGCCATGGAGATGAGGGCCACTCCCATGGATGTAGAGGGGCTTGTGGTGGGGCGTTTTGGACCTTCTGGCATCCTGTACGGCTCTTGGTCATCTCTTCGATTTCTCTATCGATTCCCGGCCATCACACAAACGCTCTGGCTAAGTTCTTCATTTTTACCCCTCCCAGATGACCTTCATGAAGCTCATTGAGCATTCTATCCTTCAATTTGGGTGGAATTACTACTCTGGATCCACACATCAAGGTTCCTCTGCACACTGACAGCTGTTCTCTTCTCGGCGAGAATGCTGGCAGCAGTGGTTCGCCATGTGCTGGCCATCCCTTCACCATTAAATCATAGACCCAGGAGAGTGTCGGGTCATTTCGTGTTTCCTTTTCTATGTTTGCATTCGTCACAGGGAGACATTCGACTATAGTCGAGTGGAATAACTCCACTGGATCCACTGCCAGTTCTTCTTCCACTGTCGGCAATGGTAGGCGCGACAATCCATCAGCATTCCCATGCTGTTTAGTTCCTTTGGACTCGATGTCATATTGGTGTGCCCCTAGGAAAAGGGACCACCTCTGTAGCCGTTGTGCCGTCATTATCGGTACGCCCTTCTGAGGGTTGAAAATGGAGACGAGAGGTTGATGATCAGTTAGTAGAGTAAATTTCTGACCGTGCAGGTAGTGATTGAACTTCTTCACCCCCCACACCAGGCTGAGGGCCTCTCTGTCAATCTGGGCGTAGTTACGCTCGGCTGAAGTTAACGAGCGTGACGCAAAAGCTATCGGCCTCTCTGAACCATCAAGGAATTTATGTGACAGTACCGCCCCAACACCGTAGGGAGACGCATCACACGCCAGTCTTATCGGTAGTGATGGGCTGTAGTGAGCCAATACTTCTCTTGAAGTGATTAGGTCCTTACTCTTCTGAAAGGCCCGCTTACATTCATCGCTCCATTTCCATGCTACTCCCGTTCGTAGTAGGGCGTTCAGTGGATGCAGAATTGTGGACAAATTCGGCAAAAACTTATGGTAGTAATTAACCAATCCGAGGAATGACCTCAGTTGCGACACATTTTCAGGCGCTGGAGCCTTAACTACCGCTTCAATTTTGTCAGGGGACTTATGCAACCCCTCTTCATCAATCACATGGCCACAATACGATATCTGTTTCTTAAAAAACTCACACTTAGGGCGATTGGCTCGTAGCCCATGTTCACGTAGTCTAGTGAGCACCTGCTCTAGGTTGGCAAGGTGTTCACTGTCATCTTCACCTGTCACTAGGATGTCATCCAAGTAACACTGAGTCCCCGGAATCCCTTGCAGGACTTGTTCCATCGCTCTTTGCCATATCGCCGGAGCTGATGCTACTCCGAATACCAGTCGATTATACTGGTAAAGACCTTTGTGAGTGTTTATCGTGAGATACTTCCTAGAGGATTCTTCAACCTCCATCTGCAAATATGCTTGTGCTAGGTCAATTTTTGTAAAACGCTTCCCTCCAGATAGTGAGGCGAAGATATCTTCTATCCTTGGAAGAGGATATTGTACTGTGTGAAGGACTGGGTTCACCGTCACCTTGAAATCCCCACAGATGCGAACCTTCCTTGGCTCCTCAGACTTATTGTTTAATGTTTTCTTCATGACAGGAATGATGGGTGTCACCCACTCGCTCCAGTCTACCTTAGATAACACGCCTGCCTTCTCCAGATTCTCCAGCTCTGCCTCGACGGCTGGGCGAATTGCATATGGTACCGGTCTTGCTTTGAAAAACTTGTGACTTGCATTCTCCTCTATTTTTATTGAGGCGGTTACGCCTTTAATAGTGCCCAGTTCTTGTTGAAATACCTCTTTGGCGTCAGCTAAGATTGTTGACAATCGTCCAGGAGTGACGTCGTCATCCTTTTTACCAGCCACCGTCAGTGCCTGAATGGAGTGCCAGTCTAAACTTATCTTTCTGATCCATTCACGTCCCAATAACGGTGGTCCACCATCTTGCAGAATGTAGAGATACAATTTCCGTATTTTCTTGCCTTTGTATTCGACAGGCACCCTTATTTTTCCTCTGGGGTATACTTTTTGCCCCGTATACATCCTCAAGACAATGGGTGTCTCTCTCAAGGGTATGTGTGAGAATAGCCGCTCGTAGTCTCGTCGATTCATGATGATTAGAGCTGATCCTGTATCCAATTCCATTTTACTTGGGACCCTGCTATCGTGAGCGTGACCCAAATGGTTCGGTGATCCTCTTTTGTGATTACGTTGTGAAGTTTGAGACAGCTTAGTCTCTTGTTCCCGGATTCACTATCGCTCATCTGGTCTTCGGAACTACTGTCCGTCATCTTTTGTACTTTCCTGTACGATTCCTTAGTAGCCTTTTTGTTGTCCTTGGTCTTCTTCCCAGACCTGCAAACTCGTGCAATGTGTCCCATCTTTCCGCATTGCCTGCATATTTTGTCCTTGGACCAGCAGTCCTTCTGGTCATGGTTTGTTCTGCCGCAGCGATAACATTTTGCAAATCCCCGTGTCATTTCGTGGGTGCCGTATTGCTGTGGCTTTTGTTGTATTTCCGCAGCTCCCCTTGCTGCTGCTTCGTATGATACTGCCACACTGAAAGCCTTATCTAGCGTCAGCTCTTTCTCTGAGAGTAACCTCTTCTGGGTTCCTTCACTCAGGAGTCCACAGACAAATTTGTCCCGTAAGGTATCTGCCAGTCCTGCTCCGAACTGACAGTGCTTTGATAGCTTGCGTAGTTCCGTAAGGTAATCAGCATTGCTCTCATTTTTATGCTGATTTCTCCTGTGGAATTTAAATCTTTCTGCTACCAGCAGCGGTGTAGGATTTAGGTGTTCCTGTAGGATAGCAACAATTTCGTTAAAACTCTTCGCCTTCGGTTTGGCTGGAGTAATCAGGTCCCGCAATAGGCCGTACATTCTTGCGCCCATTAAATTTAGCAATACCGATGCCTTTTTCTCATCGGCTATTTCGTTTGCCTCGCAATGTACCTCGACTCTTTCCACATACGTGGTCCAGTCTTCTATTGCATTATCGAAGGCAGTGATATTGCCAGTCTTTGGCATCTTGAAAATCTAAGATGGCGCCTCCCGCGCTTTGCCTTCTTCCCTGATTTAACAAAATGGTGCCTCCCGCGCTTTTCCTTCTTCCCCGCCGAGTTAAGATGGCGTCTCCCGCGCTTTCCCGCCGCTGCCGCTGCTGCCAATGCTGTTGCTGGCGATTATATTATTTTACTATCCTGTAAGGGCGACGCCCTATGGTCTTCGCGCCTCCCCGATCGCTGCTGCCAACGCCGCTCTCTGCGGTATTTTTATTTTTCTATCGCGCTTCAATATTTGCTCCGTTAATTGAAGAACCATTCCCGTCGTGGAGCGGACCCTTTGGGACACTTCCCTCCCTCTTCTTAGATCCGAACGCTGCCCGGCTGCGAAGCACCGGCCGCGCCCAGTGTGCTCCACCCTCTCTCTCTCTCTTTGCTTCCCGACTCGCTGCCCGGCCCCATTGCAGAGCCACCTGAGCGAGCTGTAGCCCGCCGCAGCCCAGGAAGTATCAGTGCACTACCTGCCACCAGCCCGATTAGCTGGGAAACCACAGACTGGAGACCAAGCCTGGCTCTCGACAGTCTCTCCTGCACTTTTCAATTCGATGATTTGGAGGGCGGTTGCCCACGGTCGACGCCCGTTTCTTGAGTTTCTTTGGATTATTTTTTTTTCTTTCTTCTGGCTTCGACCTTCAATAACGTCGTCTGAGCTGCTGCTGAGTTGCAGGTAAGTTCGTTTCTTACTCGTCGCCAGTATTATGTCCGTGTATAATTGAGACACGGACTGCAGGAGTTGATTATAACAAGTCTTTACTGAATGGAGACAACCTGGAAACTGAAACTACAGAAGCCTGCTAGGGCCTTTTATACAGGGGTGGTCACTGCCGGTACTGCAGTCTGAGACCAGTTATTCCCTTAAAGGTACATACACAACAAGAAGGACAATTAACTGTAACACAGCTTGAATAGATACTACAGGCTGGGGTCATTGAACAGTTGACCTTGCCTTTGGCAGCAAGCAAGTTATTAATATCTAAGAAGGACTGCAGTGCTCATGTTTGCACTAATGACAAAAGGCTGAATAAATTGACCAAAGTAGATTATCTTTCTAAAGTTCAGTCTCATGAACTGACTGAAGTGACATATTCCAGTTCTTGCATCTCCAAAGTGGCAAATGGAAGTTTGAGATGGTCCCAGAAATGTTCTAGTTTTGAATGTGGTGCTACTTGGCTCAAAGAATGATTTATGAAGGAGGTGTTAGGCAGGGTTCACTTGTAAGAAGCGCGGAGCAAACATGGATGACATAACCCCTGTCAAATAGATCATTTGAGGAGCTGGAAGTAAAATTCAGTGACGAGTGACATGATACAAGATTGTAACGACCTCAAGTAGACTCTCTGTCAATTGTGAAAACATGGTTTGCATTTGAAAAGTAACTGGGCAGGTTTCCAGTCCATCAGGCATTAGCTTTGATCTCACATCAGCGTAGGAAATGAAATATTTCTGACTATCTAATGAAGTATTAGCAAAAGTTATAACAGTGTGGAGAATTCATGAACTAGCTCTCTGAAATCTTGGAAGCACTGAATGGATTGTACCAATTGTAATAAATGAAAAGAGGCATAGGTTCATCTGCCCAGCCAACCTTGGGTAGTAACGGATTATTGCAAGACAATATTAACGTGTTTATTTTCTGTTTCATTTTTGTTCCAATAAAATTTCACAGCATGAATGGGATGGATTTGGTTCCACAATAATTTTAGGGAAAAAAGCTCTCTTGACAGTAATAACCAAATTCACAGATTCATTTCACAAGAAGCAAGTCTTAATGCCATACCTGACTGACGAAAGATTAATAGGCGAGTATTTGACTAATGGACTGGTTGAATATTCAAATACCATATTTTATTATTCTTGACAGCCCTAATATATCAACATGCACACCTCAATTAACTAGTTTATATATATATACCTTCTACTAAATTGAATTAAAAGGATTTTAAATATGTTTAAACATATGACATACTTTAATTTATAAGCCTGGATACATTCGGCAGCGTGTAGTAAGTGAACGTATGTCACTTATTCAGTCATACAGGATTTGTGTGTGAGTTTTTATTATGAGTACCACCTCATCACAAAATTTACTTTTAATCATTTCCTTACAAGGTCAAGCATCAGATAGAGGAGAAAACATGTCGGAGGAAAACTAACCATAGGTTTATTTTATTCAAAAATAAAAACAGAAAATGCTGGAGATACTCAGCAGGTCAGGCAGCATCTGTGGAAAGAGAAACAGAGTTAACGTTTCAGGTCAATGACCCTTCGTCAGAACAGTTTCAGTATTTCCAGCATTTTCTGTTTTTATTTCAAAAATACGACATTGGCTGTAAAGTGTTTTGGGACATCCTGAGGTTATGAAAGGCACTAAATAAATGCAGGTCTTTCCTTTTTTCTTTCCCTATTTCATTCAGATAAAATAAAAACAATAAAATCTTGGTGACACTGAGTACTTGAATATTTTTCGATGATAGCATAACATAAACATACTAAAAAATGCTTCTAGCTTAAACATCTAAATTGCATTAAGCTTGTGTACTATCATCAATGTGCCAACATTTACCTCTCCTTGGAATTTTATTTTATTCCTTCCATCTCATTTAACACTGTCATGACAATAGTGACTGGCATGCAAAACAATATATATACTTGGTGGTCATATAAATGGCACTTTGCAAGAGGCTCATTATTTTAGTGTTTGTTTAAAATGTTTCCTGTATGTTTTCACAATGTAATTGTTCTTTGCTCATTACAGAGTCACAAATGACATCCTTTGTGACTGTGACAAAGTTAAACTATCCCTCCTCGTCCTTCGTGACTTGTCTGCAGCCTTTGACATGGTTGACCAGTCCATCCTTCTCCAACACCTCTCCACCGTCATCCAGCTGGGTGGGACTGCTCTCGCCTGGTTCCATTCTTCTTTATCTAATCGTAGCCAGAGAGTCACCTGCAACGGCTTCTCTTCCCGCTCTGGCATTGTTACCTCTGGTGACCCCCAAGGATCTATCCTTGGCCCCCTCCTATTTCTCACTTACTTGTTGCCCCTTGGCGACATTATCCGAAAACACAGCGTCAGTTTCCACATGTACGCTGATGACACACAGCTCTACCTCACTACCTCTTCTCTCGACCGCTCCATGGTCTCTAAATTATCAGACTGCTTGTCCGACATACAGTTCTGGATGAGCAGAAATTTTCTCTAATTAAATATTGGGAAGACCGAAGCCATTGTTTTCGGTCCCTGCCACAAACTCCGTTCCCTAGCCACTGACTCCATCCCTCTCCCTAACATCTGTCTGAGGCTGAACCACACTGTTCACAACCTTGGTGTCATATTTAACCTGAAATGAGCTTCCGACCACACATCTGCAGCATAACAAAGACCGCCTACTTCTACCTCCGTAACATCGCCCGTCTCCACCCTTGCCTCAGCTCATCCGCTGTTGAAACCCTCATCCATGCCTTTGTTACCTCTAGGCTTGACTATTCCAACGCACTCCTGGCTGGCCTCCCACATTCCACCCTACTTAAACTTGAGGTCATCCAAAACTCGGCTGCCCGTGTCCTAATTCGTACCAAGTCCCGTTCGCCCATCTCCCCTGTGCTCGCTGACCTACATTGGCTCCCGGTTAAGCAGCGCCTCGATTTCAAAATTCTCATCCTTGTTTTCAAATCCCTCCATGGCCTCACCCCTTCCTATCTCTGTAATCTCCTTCAGCCCTATAACCTCCCGAGATATCTGCGCTCCTCCAATTCTGCCCTCTTGAGCATCCCTGATTATAATCGCTCAACCTTTGGTGGCCGTGCATTCTATTGCCGAGGCCCTAAGCTCTGGAACTCCCTGCCTAAACCTCTCCGCCTCGCTACCTCTCTTTCCTTCTTTAAGACGCTCCTTAAAACCTACTTCTTTGACCAAGCTTTTGGTCACCTGCCCTAATTTCTCCTTATGTGGCTCGGTGTCAAATTTGTTGTCCTAAAATACTCCTGTGAAGCGCCTTGGGACGTTTTACTACGTTAAAGGCGCTACATCAATACAAGTTGTTGTTGTTGCTTACCCCACGTTTTTTTTTGCAGTGATTTATTGCTATTAAGTCTCAGAAGTATATTGGGATCTGGAGAAGTTAACATCTGCGCTACAATAAGAAGAAAGAACTTGCATTTATATAACGCCTTTCATTACATCAGGATGTCCCAAAGCACTTCACAGCTTATGAAATACTTTTGAAGTGTATTCACTGTTATAATGTACGGAAACATGGCAGCCAATTTGCACACAGCTGTTTGTGAGAGCTTGCACACAGCAAGGTCCCACAAACAGCAGCGAGTTTTAATAATAATCTGTTTTAGCGCTGTTAGTTGAGGGATAAACATTGGCCAGGACACCGGAGAGAACTCCCCTGCTCTTCTTCGAAATAGTGCATGGGATCTTTTACAGATACCTTAGAGAGCAGACGGGGAATTTGGTTTAACGTCTCATCTTAAAGACAGCACCTCCGACAGTGCAGCACTTCCTCAGTACTGCACTGAAGTGTCAGCCTGAGTTAGGTGCTCAAATCTCTGGAGTGGGTCTTGAACCCACAACCATCAGATGCAAGAGTGCTACCACTGAGTCACAGCTTATAATGAGAAATGACATCGCTTACAAGTAACTCCTTGCAGGTGCTCACTTACATTCACTTTATACTCTGCAAAATAAGAGCATGTTTGTCATGACTAATTTTGCCAAAAATCATGAAAGCTTGTATAAAAACTAATTTCTAGTGGGAATATTCCTCCTCCAATCATCTGTCAAGTTTCATACATTTACTATTAACCACTCTATGTTCTCTTCTGTGCTCAAACTGCTTCAGATTACCGTGGATTAAATGGATTAATGTGTGCAGCTTCTAAACCTTCCAACTCACCTGAGACCCATCTGACATATTGGGCTAGAAATTCGGAATCGCCCCGGTCGTGGCGCTAAATTTTAAAAAGTTGTAGAATTAGCGCCAGGCGCTAATCCTTCTGACCTCTCGCTAAATTGATTGTTAGCGCTCCAAGAGAGAAATGGAGCACTAAATCAAGCGTTAATCACCTAACTTAGCACGCTACACACAGAGGGCGGGGCGCTACCTGCAGAGCGATAACCAATTTCAGGTGTGCTCCAATCGGGACTCATCATTCACACTGGCTCCTTCCAGTTCTTAAAGGGGAGGTTCAATCAGTCTGCACAACCTCATTCCAAGCAATTCAACAGCTACACCTCTTATCCTCATGGCTGATCCCAGTCCCAGAGAGAGAGCTCGCCGTTTCAGTGACCAGGCATTGGAGCCATTGGTCGCGGCATTCGAAAGAAGGAGGGCAGTGCTGTTCCTGGCCACTGGCAGGAGGCCATTGCCCCAGGTCTTCAGGGCAATATGGAACGAAGTGGCTCAGCACATCTTGGCCAGTAGTGTGGTCCTCAGGACCCTCACATAGTGCCGTAAAAAATTCAACAACCTCACTCGGGTGGTCAGGGTGAGTACATGCTTCAACAAGTCCTACATACCAGCATCTGAACCTCAGTCTGTACACACTGCACAAACCACCACCCCTCACCACTCACCCACCAAGCATCTCCACCTACTGAAACTCACATCCACATCTCACGCCTTGCTTTCAATCACAGCTATTCAACTATGGTAGGCACATCTCCCAAACACATAACTGCACACTCACTCACACACTTTCCTTTATCTTGCAGGCCAAGCTGGCCCACAATAGGAGAGAGCAGCAACGAACAGGCGGGGGTGAAGTGGACATCTAACAGCTTACAGACCTGGAGGACCGAGTGATGAGAGTCATTGGGCACCAGGTGGTGGGCGCCGTGGCCGTCGGCGACGGCGACACCCCTGGGTGCAACAACGGTATGTTCATCCTCTCTCCTTCTCTCATCACATTTCCCCCTCACACCACAAGCCTTTCCCACTTTCCAGCTCATTATAATGTTTGCATTCCTTGCTCCCTTCCTGCCCCCCTGCCCTTACCTTAATGAAAGTCTTGTGCCTTTATGCTTTCAGGTAATCAGCAACCAGCTGACCAGCCTGTCCCTGAGCCTCCCAGTGAGAGTGAGGCAGGAGAAGAGGAGGAGGAAGAACACACCACATCACTGCATGTCTCACCTGCAGGTACCACCTCAGATACTGGCCCTGCGCGTTCTTTAGAGGCTAGTACAGTAGTGGGATCTGCACTGGGTGGTGCACTGAGGAAGAGTGGGCTGCAGCAAGGCCAGGGGAAAAGGGTAGCTCAGGGGCCAGCTCCCCGGAGGGTGAGTTCGCGCACGAGTTCTGCTGCACAGGGCTCAGATGAGGACCTCGATGGGGAGGCGTTCACAAGAAGGGTGATGGGCATGCACACAGAGATGATAGGTGCAATGGCAAGGGTGCCTGAGAGCCTGTTGGCAATGGTAAGGAGTGTGGAGGAGTCCGCCTCCAACATTGCACAAGGCTCTACACACACCATGGAGCCCATCCTTGGCAGTCTGCAAAGGATGGTGGACTCCCTGAGAGACCGTGGGGACCCAGACCTCATGCCGCATGTCATGGGCAATGTGGCAGCTTCCACTGCAGCACAGGCAGAAACCACGCAACGTCAATGCAGTCATTGGTGTTGTGTATGTAATATGTGTGCTACTTTGAACCTATGGACAGGACTGCACTACTTGTTGGGCGTAGTGATACGCAGTACCACTCCTGGCCATAGGGGTATAAATAGTACTGTGGGTACTGATCTCCCCTCAGTTCCCGCCTGTGGGCATGAAGTAAAGACCTACGTATAGTCCCTACCTCCAACCAGTAAAGACCTGTTTTATTGTTACTGATTAAGTCTGAGTATTAATTACTTGAACAACTCACAGATTTAACACTGGCGACGAGTCTGATTCGGACCCTGCGGCAGTCACTCCACGGCAGCTTCGTCCACAGCCAGGACGTTGCAGAGAGGTTTCCACCCTCTCCACCCCACTGGAAGACATCCTGACCTCGGAGCCTCCATCGGCGACCATCAGCTTCTTCTCCAGCTTGGTGGTGGGTAAGCCGTTGTCTGAGCCGGGCAGCGACGCGACAGGCAGTCGACCGCGTTGGCCGCACGAACGGGGCTGGGGGAGCTGGAGGAATAGGGCGCGAGAGCCGCTTCGAGCGGGAGGCGTTTCAACGGAGCGATCGCATCTCCTGATAAGAGCCGAGAGCCGCTTCGCGATCCAGCGATCGCATCCGCTGATAAGGGCCGCACTCGGGCGATCGCGGCGAAGATAAGGGCCGCACTCGGGGGCTGAAGGGAGACGGCGTTGGGGGACGGGTGAAGACCGCCAAGCACGGGAAAACCGCCATTTTGTGGGCGGAGGACGACGGCAAGAGCGGGAAGTCGCCATCTTGGATAGCAGTAAAAAAAAAAATCTGAGAAATTGCAAATCTACAATGCCTAAACACGGGAATATTAGCACCTTTGATAGTGACCTCGAAGATTGGGCCATATATGTTGAAAGAGTAAAAAATTATTGTAAGGCCAATAAAATTCGTGACCAAGATAAAGCTCTAACATTATTAAATTTAATGGGTGCGAAGACATACGGGCAATTGAAACACCTGTTATCACCAGATGAACCGGCGGATAAGACGTTCGATGAGATTGTTACTGTCCTGAAAGATCATCTAAACCCCACGCCGCTGATGCTAGCGGAACAATTTAAATTTTACGACAGAAGGCGGCTACAGCATGAAAGCAATGCTGATTATTTGCTGGAATTGCGTAAATTAGCGAAATATTGCCAGTTTGGAACGGGACTGACAGAGGCACTTCGAGACAAATTTGTGTGTGGTTTATTTAAACAGGATACACAAAAGCGACTGCTCGAGGAGAATGAGCTGACGCTTGAGAAGGCGGTCACTATGGCAGCAGCACACGAAGCCGCAGCGAGAGGCACGGCAGTAATGCAGCTACGGTCACCGGAGCTCAGTGCACACAAATTGGGTGTGAGTTCTGGCAAATGTTATCGTTGTGGAAAGACAACGCATGATCAGAACCAGTGTTGGTTTAAAAACCAAGAATGTAGAACTTGTGGTAGGCTTGGACATATAGCTAGAGTATGCAGGTCAGCGAAGAAGACCAGCAACAAGAAGTCACCGCAAGGAAAATACGCAAAGGTACACAAGGTGACCGAACAGGAGTCCGATTCAGACGCTAGCAGTAATGAACTGGCTAGCTTAAGAGTACTCAACGCTGGTAAGGGTGCAGACCTCCAGACAATTTGGGTCACTCTTCAGATAGAAGGAGTCCAAGTAAAACTGGAATTGGACACTGGATCGGCATTGACGGTCATAAATAAGAAAGATTACGGAAAGTTATTCCAACATATTCCCCTACAGGATACGGGGATTATATTGGAAACATACACGGGGCAAAGAGTGTACCCCATCGGGAAAATAGAGGTTGCAGTGGTCCACAAGGGCGAAGACAGTCAAATAATGGACTTATATGTGATATCTGAAGGAGGTCCTCCACTACTAGGACGGGAGTGGATTAGGAAAATGAATATGGACTGGCATTTCCTACAAACAATAACGAGTGAGAACTCGGTGAAGATAGTCGGCCCAGACTCTGGAACGGATGATGGTAAGCCCAACTCAGGTGCAAAAGACAAAGTTTCAGCACAGAATTCCACTGAGCAACAACAACATAGTTTAACTGTGGATTCTGAGTCTGGCAAGTCTACTGATGTGCCCATTTCTGAGGGACACCGGGCTCGAACTCAACTCCATTTCAAACTACAACAGCAATTAGAACAAATGCTTCGCCGTTGTGAGCAAGAGTTGAATGCAACGAAAGAGTTCTTTGATATAGAGTTGGAGAATCTGGAAAGACAACAAAAGCAGCTGATGGAGAAAATGGAAC
Organism: Somniosus microcephalus; assembly: GCF_052327205.1. Taxonomy (NCBI): domain Eukaryota; kingdom Metazoa; phylum Chordata; class Chondrichthyes; order Squaliformes; family Somniosidae; genus Somniosus; species Somniosus microcephalus. The sequence continues at coordinate 149,066,974 of NC_140997.1, forward strand.
AGGAGCACACAAAACGTCTGATGTCAGAGGAGTTAACGGTCAGCCAACTCCTGCATATGCTGAAGGACAGGACTCTGAAATGGGAAAAACTTGAACACGAACTTCAATATTCAAACGAAAGGGGTTCGGAGCTCTCAAAGGTTATTGGAAGAGCTGAGGTGGCATCACAGACTGAGATGACTGCAACAGAGCAGCCCTTGGATGCCAAAAGTACGCTGACTCACGTCAACGTAGAACAACAGACCGCTGAAACAGCTGCTCCGGTAGAGGGATTGCATAGTCCGATCAATCAATCTCCAAAGGAAGTTGAAGTATTAAAATCACAAATGAGGTCACTAGTAAACGACTTGCTGAAAGCCCAGAAAAAGCTGGATGCAGAGGTACACATGAAGAAGTCTCTTCAGGAAAGATGTCTGGATTTGGAACAAGAGCTGGCTAACGTCCAGCTGGGTATGGAGGAAATAGACGACCCTCTCACTGGTCTAGCTCAGGACGACACCGAATATTACTATGACCTGGTGGACGACACCGAATATTACGATGTCCTGTCCTGCCCAGCTTGTAACTTCGACTCCCAAAGTGCAGAAATCATGGAGGAGCACCAAAAGTCTACGGAACATCGGGAGAAGCTGGCTCTACGACGGAAACAGGAGGAAGAGAAGGAGGAACTGCGCATGCAGCTGGCAGCTGTGGCAGCTGACAATGGAGCCCAGAGAGTCTCCAAGAAGCAGAAAAGGAAAAGTAAAAACAGAAGATGACCCATCTGAACCATTATCACCTCTACCAGATCACACACGTGGTCCCTCCGAACGGAGCCAATTCAGTTCGGAAGTTCAAACTGTTAAATCCATGGAAGGACTATTGAATGAGTCACTCCAGCAACGTGAACCGACTCCACCACAGAGATTGAATCTGTGAACTGTTTTCCGCAGAGACTGAATCTGTGATCTGTTTTGACATGAAGTTATCTATGTATCTATGTTATTCTGTTATGTAAACCTGAAGTTATATATGTATATATGTTATTACGTTATGTTAAATGGGAAGATGACTGTAAAGCTAGGAAGGGAGGAATGTTGTGTATGTAATATGTGTGCTACTTTGAACCTATGGACAGGACTGCACTACTTGTTGGGCGTAGTGATACGCAGTACCACTCCTGGCCATAGGGGTATAAATAGTACTGTGGGTACTGATCTCCCCTCAGTTCCCGCCTGTGGGCATGAAGTAAAGACCTACGTATAGTCCCTACCTCCAACCAGTAAAGACCTGTTTTATTGTTACTGATTAAGTCTGAGTATTAATTACTTGAACAACTCACAGATTTAACAATTGGTTGCTGCCATCAAGTCTCAGACTGCTCTCATGCCATCTCAGCTTGATATCATACAAACTCTGACTGCTGCCATCATCACTGGGTCCACCACAGTCCACCGGGGATCTCACGGTGTTGCAGCAGCCCAGCAATCTGTGCTGCAGCAGATTGGTAGGGATGCTGAGGTGCTGCCCCGGGGGAGTGGCAGTTTGTCAATGGAGCAGGAACCTGCTGTCCTCTCTCAGGATGACAGCATTCCTGCTCCCACCACTGCCACTCTGCCATTACCCTTGTCGCTGCCTGTCATCCAGCCAGCCCAAACTGCTGCTGCCCATGCTGAGGTGGCGCAGTGTACAGCCGGGCCTTCCAGGCCCAGAGCTGGTCGAGGGTGTCCTGCAAGGCCATCTGGCGTCTCTGGGACTGACACTCAGCAGCCTTCCACCAGCCCTGCTGCAGCCACTGCGGACAGACTACGTAGGAGCAGTGGATTAGGAAAAGGCACTGTAAAGAGGGGAAGTAAAGATTTGCACAAGTGTGATTAGTTAATATTGTTGTATATATGTGTTTACTGAATGTTGATAAAATCTGTTAATGGAATGTTGCTGATTTTGTGGAGTCCCTCATTTCAGCTTTGTGCTGTAATATGGCAAGTGAAATGGATGGAATGATGGGGATGTGGTCAGCAACGAGATTTGGGGTAGAATTTATTGGAACCGCAGTCTGACCAGGCAGTCACGGGCCGCCATTCCAGAAGGCCGATTGAGTGGTTGCCTCCTCCCTCGCTGTTGTTCCTCCTCCTCCTCCTCCTCCACCTCTTTCTCCTCCTGTGGTGATCCTGCTATGCCTGGTGGCAATGGCTGGGCCCTCATGATGGCCAAGTTGTGCAGCATGCAACAGTCGATGATGAAAAGGGACACCCGCTCAGCCAAGTACTGGAGGGCTCCTCCTGAGCAGTCACGGCAGTGGAACCATTGCTTCAGCAGGCCAATGGTCTGCTCAATGATGTTCCTGGTGGCAGCATGGCTCTCATTGTATGAGTGCTGGGCAGGAGTGTTGGGGGTTGCGGTGGGGAGTCATGAGCCAGGTGGAGAGCGGTTAGCCCTAGTCTCTGACCAGGCAGCCGCGAGCTTGATGTGATGGCTGGAAGAGTGCTGGCACACCAGTCTGGTGCAGGATGAAGGCATCACAGCTGCTGCTAGGATAGTGGGCATTGACGGTGAGGATTCGCTGTCTATGGTCGCACACCAACTGCACATTAAGTGAGTGGTATCCATTGCGGTTTCGGAATATCTCAGGATTGTTATGCGGTGCCTGCAAAACCATGTGGGTGCAGTCAATGGCATCCTGCACCATGGGGAAGCCCGCTATCCTGACAAAGCCACATGAATGCTTGCGCTGCTTCTTTCTGGTTATGGGGAAGGAAATATAATCCCTTCTCCCTCTGTACAGAGCCTCTGTGACCTCCCGAATGCAGCAATGGACGACGAACTGCGAGATGTTCGCTATGTCTCCTGCTGCAGACTGGAAGGATCCGCTGCATAGAAATTGAGGGCAACGGTGACCTTGACTGCCACTGAGAGTGGTGGTCCTGATTTGAGGTTCGAGGTCTGGCTGCAGGAGGCGGCAGAGCTCTGTGATCACCTCCTTGTTGAAGTGGAGCCTTCTAAGACACTGCTCCTCAGTGAAATTTATGTAGGAGAAGTGCTCTGGGAATACCCTGGGAGGGTAAGGCCTCCTGTTGACAGCCCTGTTGGCCCTCCTCCCACTGGCCACATTTTCCAATCTTTGTCTCTGCCTCTGCTCCCTCCGACATTGATGCTGGAGGGTGAGGTCGAGTGCCAGTACAGCCCCCATTAACGTATCCAAGTGTAGGACTTCGAAATCTCAGCACAATGAAACTGACAAATTTTTAGCAGCCAAAACATTCCTGAAAGTAATAAACATTTACCTCACTGAAAACGGCTGTTACTCTATGTCAAACTGAGAAGGCAGCATTTATTGGTGATTAAACTGAAACCGGATGTTGATCCCTTTACGTATTGCTCCTACAGCGGCCATCCGACTGCATCACGCCTCCTCTTCCTGTCATTGTTCACGCCAGGCGCTAAGGAAGGGGGAGGCAGTCAATTTTGCATCTGGGCTGTTAATGGGGTGTTCCACATACGTTGACGTCACGATCTGGCAACCGCTAAAGGCGTGAGCGCTAGATGTTATCGGCAGTGCTAAATTCCGGGTGAATGTCACGTGCGGCATTGAATTCGCCCCGCCGCAAGCCCATTTGCACCCCCCCCAGCGCTAACGGGAGGTGCTAACATGACGAATTTCTCCCCATTGACTTTTACTTCCCTCCTTCCAAACCATAAAGAGATTTCAAATATTCAGTGAAGCATGTAGATTCTTAAACGGCAGTAAGGGGCCTAGCAGTCAGCAAAGTGCCTGAGGGACAACTCGATTGTACACCGAGAAAAAATAAAGTCCACATTAGTAACACTCTCTCAGTGATGATTGTTGGAGGGACTGAAGCCAGGAAGGCACACGGCTGCACACATACTAGCACATGGTTGCACACATACTAACACACGGCTGCACACATACTAGCACATGGCTGCACACATACTAACACACTGCTGCACACATACTAACACACTGCTGCACACATACTAACACACAGCTGCACACATAATAACACACTGCTGCACAGATACTAACACACTGAACACATACACACTGCTGCACACATACTAACACACTGCTGCACACATACTAACACATGGCTGCACACATACTAACACACTGCTGAACACATACTAACACACTGCTGCACACATACTAACACATGGCTGCACACATAATAACACACTGCTGCACAGATACTAACACACTGAACACATACTAGCACACGGCAGCACACATACTAACACACTGCTGCACACATACTAACACACTGCTGAACACATACTAACACACTGCTGCACACTTACTAGCACACGGCAGCACACATACTAACACACTGCTGTGTAAGGGGTTTTCAGATCGCAGAGGTTTCTCTCTCTAGAGGCCTCTCTCTCTTGCACAGTAAAACCTTGAGTGGTTCTACCCACTCGCCCCTTAGGTTCTAGACACTGGACTTGGATGCAGGAACTACAATGTAGAGAATACTCAATAGGCCAGGTTTAATGGAAATGAAATGAAATTTTATTGCATAGAGTAAAACAAATCAAATGTAAGTCAATAAAAGGGTACATGGGAGGGAAAAACAAATTCACAATACCTTACTAACTGAGATAGATACAGGCATATTATACTTTACAACAGTCATCATGAAATGGGGAAACACACGGAACATCGAGGGACAACAATTCATTACCCCTAAAATGCCCACCCCCTAAGCTTAGCTAGATCAGATTGTGAGGGGCCAGAAACATGCTCACCAATCCAGTTGGAAAGTATAGAGTTTTGAAACAGGTCTGCGTTTTGATCCTTTCAGGCGCCCTGTCTCCACGTGCTCAGCGCTGTGGGCTGCGACACTCTCTCTTCTTCCTCGAGGTGAAGGTCACGGACAGGCTGGACACTGGCAGGCCCGGACGTCGGCGGGGACGGTGACCACCTGTTTGACCATGGTTGAAGAGGTCTCTTCGCGGAGTCTAGCTGATTACCATTTTCAGCTAGATTTCTTCTGTAGGGCTGCTGTCCTTTGTCTCGTCAACGGCCCAGGGTTTGTCGATGATCTCCCGATGGTTACCCCGGGGCAGGATGCAGACTCGAATCACCTTCTTGGTCTCTGGATCGACATTCCTTCACGGTTCTCAAAAGGACAAGCTCAAAGTACGTCTGGCTGCTCGCTACCGATGGCTACCCGGGACTCCAGTTATACTTCTCAAAGAAGCCTTTATCTCCCGCCAAATCAAGGTTAGTCTTTGTTTAACTTTTGGCGGGCTTGCAGCACAACGGGGTAATCATTATATTTAAACTGCTTTCGGGATGGCCGGTGATGGCCATCTCTGGTCTGGAATGACCTCGTATTGTTTTGAATGTCTTCTTGATGTCTTTAATGGGTCTTTGATGCTCCCCTTATATGAATATAAAACTGTTTCCCTTTGTCTGGGTAAACATTTAGATGGCCTTTATCTACAGGCCGATCTGACTGGATCTGCATCCAATCCATATGTATGTGGCTGTGTCTGGTTTCGTTTTCTCCGAAACGGCCTTCCAGAACTTACTGTGGGCTGAATTCACAAAGGCTGTCTGGGGACTGCAGGAACCATTTTAAAATGTCCAGAAAGCTAGTCACGGGGTCTGGCGGCCATTTTATGTGTCCCTTTTCTGGGCTTCTTTTAAAACAGCCTTTAAAAGTAAAGGCCTCTTCTGCCACAGGACCCTTATCTGACAATATTAATTTTGCAAACCTTACAGCTGAACACATACTAGCACACTGCTGCACACATACTAGCACACGGCTGCACACATACTAGCACACGGCTGCACACATACTACACATGGCTGCACACATACTAGCACACGGCTGCACACATACTAGTTATGGCCTCACATTCAACCAGTTTGAACAGCAATCCGGAAAGTTAGAAAAGGCAATGACTGACTTCACAACCAACTGCGGGCATAGGCTAGTGTCTACTTGGCTTTTACCCAACCTGCAACATGCCAGAGAGTGGACCTCCTGTTAGGTGCAAGGGGGTGATAGAGTGCGACCATCCTCACAAACATGTGCATGAAATACCATGAGGAATGTGCCTGCTGGCGTGGATAATGCACTAATCCTGTCTGGTGCTCGGGAAAGCGACAAGCGGTTTGGATCACCTCCCTTAAAGGCCTAAATGGCTGATCTACCACCTATCCCAGGTACACTAACCCAAACCCTGGCCACCTCAAGAACATGGAAAGAAGTCCAACTTAACAGCAGCCCTACCCCTCATTTACAAAGCCCCACCAGGGCTCCCTTCAGCTTACACAGATATTAACCGAACTGTCATAGGAACAGGAGGAGGCCATTCCGCCTTTCAAGCGTGTTCCGCCATTCAATTAGGTAATGGCAAATCTGCATCTTAACTCCATTTCCCCACCTTTGCTCCATATCCCTTGATAGCCTTACCCAACAAAAATCTATCCCTCTCAGTATTGAAAGCTCCAATCCATCTGAAAAGATCAGCAACAGCTGCTGTCTAATCCACACATCAAGAATGTCTGGGGAAGAGGCTTCACTGATATGTGAATTTAAATCTTCTGAATTAAAAAAGATCTTTGGCAGTCGATTTTCCCAATCAGGATCCCATTTTAAAAGAAAAGACACACCGAATGATCAGCTGTAGCATCCCTTTTTTTTTGCTCTTACTGCCTAATTACGTTGATTTGTAAATATTTTTGTTGAAACAGTACTAATGTCATAATTGGTGGTACTGACTCTCAGGAGTTACTGAGCCAAACAGCGCAAATGAATATCGGCAGAAGCATAGTTATTAACACGGGGCGCTCAGCAGGCGTGTCAATTCAATTTATATGCTAATTCAGCTCTCCTGTGCTGTCAAACTCAATGGTTTCTTCAAGTCCAATCCCCCAGTAATGCCATCAGAACTCACTGTTAATCAAAAAAAACAGTGCAGCAGGAATAGCGGAAGAGGAAATTATGATGATTTGAAGTCAATTTTTTCTTCTTTTTTTTCACAGCTGCTGAGACTTTTGTTTAAAGTGATAGCTGGAATAGAATGGTCCCGAGTGCTTGGAATCCCCATTAATTCAGCTTGGCAAGGGTTAAAAGATCGAGAGAAAATCTAATATACACTGGGAGTGTGCACGAGTAGTTTGTTAAACATTTTGGGAACAGTTCTATTAAATATCCAAGGCAAATGACATCTTTAACTTTATTATAAAAAAATAATTTACCATACCTTGGATATGTTTTAGTTTGAATAAATTGATATCAAATCTTTCTCTTGATTTCTATTAGTTCATTAGGGTGATGATCTTCCAGCGGCTAATATTTCACAGAGAAATGAGCCCCACTGCAATATTTCTGTGTCACTCTGTAATGGATTACAGCAATCGTTCTGCTGTTAGTTTTCATCATTCACCATCAATGTAAAGCCTAAAACATATTAATAGTGTGCCGAAAAATAAACATTATGTTTTTAATTGCAGGACAAATTATGTTTTCTAGAAGTGCTCCATCAGCGGACTTTCTTAAAATCTGTAACTGATCGAAAGTGAGAGATAATCTTGATTTAAATGGTATCGTAGCTGTGAGTTATGCCTCATTAGAAATTTTTACATTTTTAAAATTTGTTTATGGGATCTGGGCGTCGCTGGCAAGGCCAGCATTTATTGCCCATCCCTAATTGCCTTTGAGAAGGTGGTGGTGAGCTGCCTCCTTGAAACGCTGCAGTCCATGTGGTGAGGGTACTCCCACAGTGCTGTTAGGGAGGGAGTTCCAGGATTTTGACCCAGCGACGATGAAGGAACAGCAACATACTTCCAAGTCAGGATGGTGTGTGACTTGGAGGGGAATTTGGAGGTGGTGGTGTTCCCATGCGCCTATTGCCCTTGTCCTTCTAGGTGGAAGAGGTTGCGGGTTTGGGAGATACTGCCGAAGAAGCCTTGGCGAGTTGCTGCAGTACATCTTGTAGATGGTACACACTGCAGCCACGGTGGAGGGAGTGAATGTTTAAAGTAGTGGATGGGGTGCCAATCAAGCGGGCTGCTTTGTCCTGGATGGTGTCGAGCTTCTTGAGTGTTGTTGGAGCTGCACTCATCCAGGCAAGTGCAGAATATTCCATCACAATCCTTACTTGTGCCTTGCAGATGGTGGCCATAAATGCCAAATTGTTGCAAAACAATTTTTAAAAATCTAATTCAGTAAAACCTTTTAAACTTTAATTAATTCCCACTTCATCTCAGTCTGTTCCTTTCTGAGATTTTCTACAAGAATGATAACCTACTGGAGAAGAAAAAGAGAGAAGAAAGTCTTTTATATCGGCACCTGGGTGTCTCTGGAATGAGATTTGCTGATAAGATGAAAGTGGGACAGAGGACAGTGAGATCTCGGCAAAAGAAAGTGCTGTAAAAGATTAATGGTTTACTAATGACTTTTGAAAGTAGTACTGTAAAAGATCATTTTGAAAGCACAAAGCTCCTTGTGCAAATTCCATCCCTTCCCTTTTCTTGTATTCATTCAGTGCCATAATAGAAAGAAGAGGTCAAAGATCCAACAACCATAATTTTCTTCTGTAAAGTCTTTTTATTAAGGACTAGCTGGGGGAGCCCGGCATTGCCAGGGTTATTTTGGGCCGGGCGGTTTAAATCGAGTCCCAGGATTTCGGCCCTGTCTCACTGTCCCTCTGTGAATCTGCTGCCGGGAACATTTCTATCTTTTAATACGTTGAAAGATGAAAGTGAAAGTACTTATGAAACATTTTTGGTAAATCTTATGTTATTTTTAAAAGAGAGACTAACTGTTTTGGGCCGGGCGGTTTAAATCGAGTCCCAGGCTTTCGGCCCTGTCTCTCTGTCCCTCTGTGAATCTGCTGCTGGGCAACATTTCTACCTTTTAATACCTTCAAAGATGAAAGTGAAAGTACTTATAAAATGTTTTTGGTAAATGTTATGTTATTTTTAAAAGAGATACTAACTTTTTCGAAGCTGGATTAGCAGATTTTGAGCTGGAAGTAGTTGAAGCAACGGCTGCCCGATGCCTGAGTTCAAAATGATTAGTCCCGCCCACAGACGCAGCGATTGGCCAACCATCAGGTGACTGAACTGTAGGATTGGTCAATCATGACGGCACAGGATTGGTCGAACCATGACGTCAGTCACTCAATGCTAATTAGCAGATAATGAGTGGAATTTTGAAGGTTTTTGGTATAAGACGCGAACAATTTTTGTCCGAGCGAACAGTAAATACACTTACGACTGCTCTGGAATCGTAAGCTTTCTTTGGATGTAACGCACGTGTAGGTACACTCTATAACTTTCGAGTGTATAGCGGACAGACAAAACGGAAGGAACCGCTTTTATATATAGATGTAAGATAGACTAGCTGGAGTGCCCGGCGGTGCCGAGGCTTTTTCAAGGGCATGTTGTTGTTGGAAGAGAGAGAGAGAGAGCGACTGGGGGAAGAGAGAGAGCGACTGGGGGGAAGAGAGAGAGCGACTGGGGGGGAAGAGAGAGAGCGACTGGGGGGGAAGAGAGAGAGCGACTGGGGGGGAAGAGAGAGAGCGACGGGGGGAAGAGAGAGAGCGACGGGGGGGAAGAGAGAGAGCGACTGGGGGAAAGAGAGAGAACGACTGGGGGAAGAGAGAGAGCGACTGGGGGAAGAGAGAGAGCGACTGGGGGGAAGAGAGAGAGAGAGCGACTGGGGGGAAGAGAGAGAGAGAGAGCGACTGGGGGGAAGAGAGAGAGAGAGCGACTGGGGGGAAGAGAGAGAGCGACTGGGGGGAAGAGAGAGAGCGACTGGGGGGGAAGAGAGAGTGACTGGGGGAAGAGAGAGAGCGACTGGGGGGAAGAGACAGAGCGACTGGGGGGGAAGAGAGAGAGCGACTGGAGGAGGAAGAGAGAGAGCGACTGGGGGGGGAAGAGAGAGAGCGACTGGGGGGGAAGAGAGAGAGCGACTGGGGGAAGAGAGAGAGCGACTGGGGGAAGAGAGAGAGCGACTGGGGGGAAGGGAGAGAGCGACTGGGGGGAAGAGAGAGAGCGACTGGGGGGAAGAGAGAGAGCGACCGGGGGGAAGAGAGAGAGCGACGGGGGGAAGAGAGAGAGCGACTGGGGGGGAAGAGAGAGAGCGACTGGGGGGGAAGAGAGAGAGCGACTGGGGGGGGAAGAGAGAGAGCGACGGGGGGGGAAGAGAGAGAGCGATGGGGGGTGGAAGAGAGAGCGACTCGGGGGGAAGAGAGAGAGCGACTGGGGGGGAAATGAGAGAGCGACTGGGGGGAAGAGAGAGCGCGACTGGGGGGGGGAAGAGAGAGAGCGACTGGGGGGAAGAGAGAGAGTGACTGGGGGGGAAGAGAGAGAGCGACTGGGGGGAAGAAAGAGAGCGACTGGGGGGGAAGAGAGAGAGCGACTGGGGGGAAGAGAGAGAGCGACTGGGGGGAAGAGAGAGAGCGACTGGGGGAAGAGAGAGAGCGACTGGGGGAAGAGAGAAAGCAACTGGGGGAAGAGAGAGAGCGACTGGGGGGAAGAGAGAGAGCGACTCGGGGGAAGAGAGAGAGCGACTAGGGGAAGAGAGAGAGCGACTGGGGGGAAGGGAGAGAGAGAGGGCGACTGGGGGGAAGAGAGAGAGAGAGAGCGACTGGGGGGGAAGAGAGAGAGAAAGCGACGGGGAAGAGAGAGAGAGCAGCGACTGGGGGGAAGAGAGAGAGTGACTGGGGGGAGAGACGAGAGCGACTGGGGGAAGAGAGAGAGCGACTGGGGGGGAAGAGAGAGAGCGACTGGGGGGAAGAGAGAGAGCGACGGGGGGGAGGATAGAGAGCGACGGGATGGAAGGGAGGCGGGGGGGAAAGGGGAGGAGAGAGGGGGAGGGGGGAAAGATGGGGGGAGGGGGGGAATGGGGGAAAGGGAGGGGGAAGGTGGGGAGAAGGGAGGGGGGGAGGAGAGGGGAGGAGGAGGTTGGGAGGGGGAGAGGGGCAGTCCCCGAGCCCCGCCACCCGATCTCCTGATGCCCCGCCCCCGATCTCCCATATCCCGATGTCCTGCCCCCCCGATCTCCCGATGTCCCGTCCCCCCGATCTCCCGCCCCCCGATGTCCCGCCCCCCGATGTCCCACCCCCCCGATCTCCCGATGTCCCGCCCCCCGATCTCCCGCCCCCCGATGTCCCGCCCCCGATGTCGCCGCCCCCGATCTCCCGTCCCCCGATCCCCTGTTGTCGCGAGCCCCACCCCACGATGTCCCGAGCCCCGCCCCCTGCCCTCCGGAGCCCGCACCTCCGGAGCCCCGCCCTTCCGACTCTCCGGAGCCCCGCCCTCGTGCGGCCAGGCTGGCTAGACGCCATCGAGACGGCCGGCGGGCCCGGTTGCCGGGGGTAACCCTTCCCGCTCTCCAAGCCACGCCCGAGATCCGCACTCCTGAGAGCCCCGCCCCCCCCCGCCCGAGCCGAGCGGGGAACAGAGAGAGATGCCGCGTCTCAGCTGCTCTTGCTGCGCGCGCACCCTGTGTTTGTCCCGTGACCCTCGTGGCTGACGCCGTTGCCCCCGGGTAACGTGACACCCGGGGGGGGAGCTTAGCAGAAGCCGTGGTACAATTACCTAACTCGGGCGTGGCTGGGCAGGAGAGGCCCAGGCTTTGAGGCCTAGGTTCTGAGGCCTTACAAAAATGGGGAAAGGTAGGAAAAAGAATCTTCAGGTTAGAGAAAATATTTACAAATGAATGAAGATTTTTAAAAACAATTTAATAAAAGCAATTTTTTTTTGCTGGAAATGTAGGTTTGAAAAGAAAGACGCAGAAAGCGGGAAAAAGAATGGAAGCAAGATGGCGGCTACACACCTCGGTTCAGAACGATAAGGCCCGCCCACACACGCACCGACCATTGGTCGACCGTCAGGTCACCAAAGCGTAGGATTGGTCAATCGTCCCGTCACTCGACTGTAAGAGGGCCCGCCCGCACGCGCCAGGAACCCAGCGTACGATTGGTCGACCTCGAGGTCACTCTGTCGCTAATGAGCGGATAATGAGATACTAATGAGCGGAATTTGCTAATGAGCGGATAATGAGATACTAATGAGCGGAATTTTGAACGTTTTTTGGATACCGTGGGCGCAATTTTGTCCGGCCGAAACGTAAATACGCTTACGACCGTTTTGGAATGGTAAGCTTTCTTTTGACGTAACGCACGCGTAGGTATGCTCTATAACTTTCGAGTGCATAGCCGGACAGATGCACACCGGAGGACAGACAGACAGACAGACAGATAGACAGACAGACAAATCGATCCTTTTATATATATAGATAGACTAGCTGCAGTGCCCGGCAGAGCCGAGGCTTTTTTTCGAGGGCATGTTGTTGTTGGAAGAGAGAGAGAGAGCGACTGCGGGGGGGGGGGGAAGAGACAGAGCGAGTGGGGGTGGAAGAGAGAGAGTGACTGGGGGGGGGGAAGAGAGAGAACGACTGGGGGGGAAGAGAGAGAACGACTGGGGGGGAAGAGAGAGAGCGACTGGGGGGGAAGAGAGAGAGCGACTGGAGGGAAGAGAGAGAGCGACTGGGGGGGAAGAGAGAGAGCGACTGGGGGAAGAGAGAGAGTGACTGGGGGAAGAGAGAGAGCGACTGGGGGGGAAGAGAGAGCGCGACTGGGGGGGAAGAGAGAGAGCGACTGAGGGGGAAGAGAGAGAGGAACTGGGGGGGAAGAGAGCGAGCGACTGGGGGGGAAGAGAGCGAGCGACTGGGGGGAAGAGAGCGAGCGACTGGGGGGAAGAGAGAGAGCGACTGGGGGGGAAGAGAGAGAGCGACTGGGGGGGAAGAGAGAGAGCGACTGGGGGGGAAGAGAGAGAGCGACTGGGGGGAAGAGAGAGAGCGACTGGGGGGGAAGAGAGAGAGCGACTGGGGGGAAGAGAGAGAGAGAGCGACTGGGGGGAAGAGAGAGAAAGAGCGACTGGGGGGGAAGAGAGAGAGAGCGACTGGGGGGGAAGAGAGAGAGAGAGCGACTGGGGGGAAGAGAGAGAGAGAGCGACTGGGGGGGAAGAGAGAGAGAGAGCGGCTGGGGGGGAAGAGAGAGAGAGCGACTGGGGGGGAAGAGAGAGAGAGAGCGACTGGGGGGGGAAGAGAGAGAGAGAGCGACGGGGGGGAAGAGAGAGAGAGAGCGACTGGGGGGAAGAGAGAGAGCGACTGGGGGGAAGAGAGAGCGACTGGGGGGAAGAGAGAGAGCGAATGGGGAAGAGAGAGAGCGACTGGGCGGGAAGAGAGAGAGCGACTGGGGGGAAGAGAGAGCGCGACTGGGGGGGAAGAGAGAGAGCGACTGGGGGGGAAGAGAGAGAGCGACTGGGGGGGAAGAGAGAGAGCGACTTGGGGGGAAGAGAGAGAGCGACTGGGGGGAAGAGAGAGAGAGCGACTGGGGGGATGAGAGAGAGCGACTGGGGGGAAGAGAGAGAGCGACTGGGGGAAGAGAGAGAGCGACTGGGGAAGAGAGAGCGCGACTGGGGGGAAGGGGGAAAGGGGAGGGGAGGGGGTGGGAAGGGAGGGGAGGAGGGGGGACGGAGGGGGGGAAAGGGGGAGGAATGGGGGGAGGGGGGAAGGGGGGTGGGGGAAGGGGGCAAGGGGGGAGGGGGAGGGGGAGAAGGGGGGAGGGAGAAGGGGGGAGAGGGGGTGGAGGGGGAGGAGGGGGGGGGGGGGAGGCGGGAGGGGGGAGTGGGGGGGGAGAGGGGGAGTCCTCGAGCCCCGCCCCCCAATCTCCCGGTGTCCCGCCCCCCGATCTCCCATCCCCTGATCTCCCGATGTCCCGCCCCCGATCTCCCGATGTCCCGCCCCCCAATCTCCCACCCCCCGATCTCCCGATGTCCCGCCCCCCGATCTCCCACCCCCCGATCTCCCGATGTCCCGCCCCGCGATCTCCTGATGTCCCGCCCCGCGATCTCCCGATCTCCCGCCCCCCGATCTCCCGATGTCCCGCCCCGCGATCTCCCGATGTCCCGCCCCCCGACCTCCCGATCTCCCACCCCCCGATCACCCGATGTCCCGCCCCCCGATCTCCCGATGTCGCAAGCCCCGCCCCCCGATGCCCCGAGCCCCGCCCCCCGATATCCCGAGCCCCGCCCCCCGCCCTCCCGAGCACTGGCCTCCCGCTCTCCGGAGCCCCGCCCTCCCGAGCTGGCTTCAAGACGCCGATTGCGGCTGTGAGAGACGGCCGGCGGGCCTGGTTGCCGGGGTACCCTTCCCGCTCTCCAAGCCTCGCCCGAGATCCACACTCCCGAGAGCCCCGCCCCCCCCGCCCGAGCCGAGCGGGGAACAGAGAGAGACGCCGGGTCTCAGCTGCTCCTGCTGCGCGCGCACCCTGTGTATGCCCTGTGACCCTCGTGGCTGACGCCGTTGCCCCGGGTAACGTAACGTGACGGAGGGGGAGAGCTTAGCAGAAGCCATGGGACAATTACCTAGCTCGGGCGTGGCTGGGCAGGAGAGGCCCAGGCTTTGTGGCCTAGGTTCTGAGGCCTCACAAAAACGGGGAAAGGTAGGAAAAAGAATCTTTAGGTTAGAGAAAATATTTACAAATGAATGAAGTTTTTTTAAAAACAATTTAATAAAAGCAACTTTTTTTTGCTGGAAATGTAGGTTTGAAAAGAAAAACGCAGAAAGCGGGAAAAAGAATGGAATCAAGATGGCGGCGACTCACCTCGGTTCAGAACGATAAGGCCTGCCCACACACGCACCGATTGGTCGACCGTCAGGTCACCAAAGCGTAGGATTGGTCAATCGTCCCGTCACTCGACTGTAGGAGGGCTCGCCCGCACGCGCCAGGAACCCGCCGTACGATTGGTCGACCTCGACGTCACTCTATTGCTAATGAGCCGATAATGAGATGCTAATGAGCGGAATTTTGAACGTTTTTTGGATACCGCGGGCGCAATTTTTGTCTGGCCGAAACGTAAATACGCTTACGACCGTTCCAGAAGCGTAAGATTTCTTTTGATGTAACGCACGTGTAGGTACGCTCTATAACTTTCGAGTGTATAGCCGGACAGACACACACCGAAGGACAGACAGACGTATCCTTTTATATTTATTTATTTATATATATAGACTAGCTGGAGTGCCCAGTGGTGCCGAGACTTTTTCGAGGGCATGCTGTTGTTGGAAGAGAGAGAGCGACTGGGGGGGAAGAGAGAGAGCGACTGGGGGGGAAGAGAGAGAGCGACTGGGGGGAAGAGAGAGAGCGACTGGGGGGGAAGAGAGAGAGCGACTGGGGGGAAGAGAGAGAGCGACTGGGGGGGAAGAGAGAGAGCGACTGGGGGGGAAGAGAGAGAGCGACTGGGGGGGAAGAGAGAGAGCGACTGGGGGGGAAGAGAGAGAGCGACTGGTGGGGAAGAGAGAGAGCGACTGGGTGGAAGAGAGAGAGTGACTGGGGGGAAGAGAGAGAGCGACTGGGGGGAAGAGAGAGAGCGACTGGGGGGGAAGAGAGAGAGCGACTGGGGGGGAAGAGAGAGAGCGACTGGGGGGGAAGAGAGAGAGCGACTGGTGGGGGAAGAGAGAGAGCGACTGGGGGGAAGAGAGAGAGCGACTGGGGGGGAAGGTGGGCCAATGGACCCCTGCGAAGGAAGAAGGTAAGCTCTCCCTCCCTGTCCCACCCCCTCACTCTTTCCCTCCCTCACCCTCTCTCTCCCTCCCCCGTCTCTCCCTGCTTTACTGTCTCTCCCTCTCCCTCCCCCACCCTCTCTCGCTCCCCTCCCCCACCCTCTCTCGCTCCCCTCCTCCCACCCTCTCTTGCTCCCCTCCCCCCACCCTCTCTCGCTCCCCTCCCCCCACCCTCTCTCGCTCCGCTCCCCCCACCCTCTCTTGCTCCCCCCTCCCCCCACCCGCTCTCTCTCTCCCCTCCCCCCTCTCTCTCTCCCCTCCCCCCACCCTCTCCCTCTCCCCTCCCCCCACCCCCTCTCTCTCCCTCCTTTCCCCCCCACCCTCTCTCTCTCTCCCCCTTCCCCTCCACCCCCTCTCTCTCCCCCCTTCCCCCCCACCCTCTCTCCCCCCTTCCCCCCACCCTCTCTCTCTCCTCTCCCCCCCCCTCTTCCCCCCCCTCCCCCACTCTCTCTCTCTCTTCCCTCTCCCTCCTTGCCCCTCTCCCTCTCCCTATCCTCCCTCCCTATTTCTCTGTCTCTCTGACGTCTGTTCCCCTCTGCCGCTCCCAGTTTTTCTTCTGCCGTTTTTTGTGTCCGAGCTCGCCGGCCGCTCAGGCTCTGCATGGAAATCATCTTGGCTCCGGTGCCCGATTTGCTTCTCCAGGTCCCGCCGTCCGCCCGCTCTCCGGGGCAAGGTAAAAGCCGGGCTCCGCCCCACACCCACACCGCCAGGGATGAGCACCCGGGGAACCCGGCCCGCCGCCCAAACGTGAACAAAGACCCTCTTCACCTGTCACGGAGTTGAAGTCTCCGAAAGCGGCCACGGTGCCCCGGGCCTCTTCCCCCGCGCATTCCGGAGGCGCTGGGAAGAGGGAGAGAGAGACAGACTGTGGGGGGGGGGACGAGTTAGAACGCCGCCGCGCACCTGCTCCGCGGAGCTCTGTGCCGCCACCGCCGCACCAGCATTTACTAAGATGGCGGCGGGTAGCGGTGCTCGGCTGAGGCTCGCCCCTCCAGCCTTCACAAAGATGGCGGCGATCGGGGGCCGCTTGTTGACTGGGGCCGGGAGGTGCCTAGCTGGGGCGTGGGTGTGGAGGAGAGGCCGAGGCTTCGAGGCCTACCTGGGAAAATGGGAAAGGTAGGAAAATTAATGAGATTAGATAAAAGATTTAGAAATTAATTAACTTTTGTTAAAAACAATATGGGCTAGAAATTCAGTGGGCTTTGCGCCCAGTTACCGCCCAAATAGGGTTTCTGGGCCAGTGTAAGAGGGTGCGCTGATATTCAGCGCTGCGGTAATGGCGGCGGTAGCCGGTAGCGCTGCGCCAACACCAATGACGTCATCGGTGTGCGCAGTGTCCCGGTTCCGCCCCGCTTCCGGCCCAAACCCCATATTTAGTTGCGGCCGCCTCTTCTGCAGCGGCCGCAAACAGCGATTGAAAAACGGGGCCGTACTGTTGCGCTACTGGGGCGCTTTAAGGTGGAGGTGCGGCCGGCCGCTTTTTCGGCGGCCGCCTGCCCGCACCTCCTTCCCCGGCCTCCTCCACCCCCCCGCGGCATTGCCGGCTGCTTTCCGTGAGCCCGGCACTTCTCCGTGGTGCCGGGCTCATTTACCGGCACAATCCAGCGGTGATCTCGCTGTTGCAGGCACCTCCCCCTTAAGAGAAGGAGGAGGCCTGCAGTACCGCAGCCTGCCGCTCCACAGCGGGTGGCGCAGCAGGGCCTACAGCGCAGAAATTCAATTTCAGCGCCCCAAGCGGGGGCGGGCACACCCTGGAATAGCGCCCGGTTCCGACTTGGGGCGCAATAGCCGAATATCTGACGGGCGCACCTGGCTCCGCGCGCAGCGCTAACTTTTGGGCGTTAGCCTGCTGGCGGGCCTTAATTGAATTTCTAGGCCTATGTGTTTTAAAAGCAACATTTTTTTTAAATATGCAGAAAGCGGGAAAAAGAAATGACAAGTTTGGAATCAAGATGGCGGCGACTCACCTCGGTTCAGAACGATAAGGCCCGCCCACACACGCACCGATTGGTCGACCGTCAGGTCACCAAAGCGTAGGATTGGTCAATCGTCCCGTCACTCGACCATAGGAGGGCCCGGCCGCACGCACCAGGAACCCGGCGTATGATTGGTCGACTTCGAGGTCACTCTATCGCTAATGAGCGGATAATGAGATGCTAATGAGCGGAATTTTGAATGTTTTTCGGATACCGTGGGCGCAATTTTTGTCCGGCCGAAACGTAAATACGTTTACGACCGTTTTGGAACGGTAAGCTTTCTTTCGACGTAATGCACGCGTAGGTACGCTCTATAACTTTCGAGTGCATAGCCGGACAGACGCACACCGGAGGACAGACAGACAGACAGATAGACAGACAGATAGACAGACAGACAGATAGATAGACAGACAGATAGATAGACAGACAGACAGACAGACAGACAGATCGATCCGTTTATATATATAGATAGATGATTGCTGCCAAGTTTTTTTTTTAAGGGAAAATGCTAATGATATCAATGAATGTGTCACAAATTTCTTTGGTACTTTTTAAGAAAATGGTATAACAACAACAGGTTGCGTTGGCGAGTTCTTAAAGGACTGCAGTTCGCTATTAAAGGGCAAGTTGGGGCAATGACAGAAAAGTTGACCAATTGCTCACCATGGCACAGTGGAGATATGTGGGCAGCACTGCTACTTTTGGTGCTGAGGGTTCGGAGATCCTGCTGCAGGTGGTGCAACAAGGGGTCGAATGCCACCCTGCACTAAAAATCACACAGGTATGAACTTCATGGAAGGAAATTGCCAATTGAGTTAATACAGTAACATCTGCAATACCCTGCACTCCAGCAAGCTGCCACCTCCCCTTCTACAGAAAGAGCCTGTCCCTCTTCCAGATGTTGTCTAGTAGATGTTACGACACTGTGGCAATAAATTTTGCATTGTGGATGTGAGGATAGGCCTCTTCTGACATATCCAGATAGTTGTGGAGAGGCGATAAACATGGGCCCTCAGGTCCGTGAGGGCAATCCAAACCTTCAGGTGTTGTTACAATGTACAAGAGAGACATTGGAGTGTGATTGCTACAATGTGCTTGCTCCCATCAGGGAACCATCTAGTGTTCAGTCAATAATATGCAAGTGCCACACATATCAATAGTGACTTTAGTTATCCTCAACTGTGAAAAATTTATTTCTGAGGTTAATTTCCCCATGAACCACACAGTTATGCAATTTGGTGTTCACGCTACCATGTACTGTTCTATTTTATCTGAGGATAGTGTCCTTTGGGGAACATGCTGGGTTCTTACACCCAGTTCCTTGCTTTTGTACTCTATGGGCTCGATTTTGCCATTGGTGGCGGGTTGGGTGTGGGTCAAGTGGTCGGTGGGTCCCGATCCCGCCTCCACTGTCGGGCGGGATAAAATTGCGATTTTGCCCTAATTGGGCAATTGATTCCCTGCGTGTGCGCTCCCCTGGCCCAATTAGTCTTTTGGGTCTGAAACTCACCTCTGCTGACGTCATTTCTCCAGCTGCATTTAAGGCCTCCAAGCAGCTTTGGTCAATTTGTGCCTATGTTCTTCCAGAGTGACAACTGCTTACAGTGTGTGTCACTGCTGAAATGTTGAGCTCAAGGGCCAAGGCCTCACCACGATTCGATGATGACTCCCTCCATGTTCTGGTGGAGGGAGCCAGAGTTCAAAAGGAGGTGCTCTTTCCTTCCTCTTGGAGGAAAAAACCTCCCCAGCAAACCAAAGCTGTGTGGCTGCAGCTGGCTCACCCACAGGTAAGAGACAGCTGCCAGGTGAGAGAGACACTTCACACCTAATCTCAGCTGCCTTTTGTCTCCACGGGCCTATTACCATCTCGTCTGGCTTCGAATACCTTTTATTGTGTCTTTTTCTTCTTTTGTTCGATCGCAGCCTTGCCTTCGATCTATTTTCTTTTCTTTCCTGTTTTGAAGAAGGGTTTCGACCCGAAACGTCAACTCACATTTCTCTCCACGGATGTTGCCTGACCTGCTGAGTTTCCAGCATTTTCTGTTGTCATTTCGGATTTCCAGCATCTGCAGTATTTTGCTATCATACTACTGAAAAAACAAAGTTCTGCCACCTACAACGGATCCTTGTTGAAAGCTCCGTTTTTATGCTGGAGCTGCAGCTGTCAGGAAGACAACCACTTGTGAACCCACTACACTTAGCTGGCGTGATGTGGTAACGACGCGGAACACGCTGAAAATGTGGGAACATTTAAAATGCCAGGCAAAATAGTATTACACAGGCAGTTAACAACCAGTTAACTGTCTTAAGGGCCTATCCCGCCATTTGGTGGCATGACCGACCGGGAGTCTGTGAGCCCGCCTTTGGAAAAGTTGGACGGAGGTGGGTTGATGGCGGGATCGGAACCCGCCGGCATTTTTTTCAAATTTACCGCCTGACCCACCTCCAACCCCTCCCCCTGAGCGTTGGCAAAATCGAGCCCTTTGACTTCTTATTCATGAGTACATAGAATCATAGAATCATAGAATGGTTGCAGCACAGAAGGAGGCCATTCAGCCTGGCGAGCCTGTGCCGGCTCTCTGCAAGAGCACTTCAGCTAGTCCCACTCCCCCGCCCTTTCCCCTCAGGTACTTATCCAATTCCTTTTTGAAAGCCACGATTGAGTCTGCCTCCACCACCCTTTCAGGCAGTGCATTCCAGATCCTAACCACTCGCTGCATAAAAAAGTATTTCCTCATGTCGCCTTTGGTTCTTTTGCCAATCAATTTGAATTCGTGTCCTCTGGTTCTCGACCCATCCGTCAATGGGAACAGTTCCTCTCTATCTACTCTGTCTAGACCCCTCGTGATTTTGAATACCTCTATCAAATCTCCTCTCAACCTTCTCTGCTCTAAGGGGAACAACCCCAGCTTCTCCAGTCTATCCACATAACTGAAGTCCCTCATCCTTGGAATCATTCCCATAAATCTTTTCTGCACCTTCTCTAAGGCCTTCACATCCTTCCTAAAGTACGGTGCCCAGAATTGGACACAATACTCCAGTTGAGGCCGCACCAGTGTTTTATAAAGGTTCATCATAACTTCCTTGCATTTGTTCTCTATGCCTCTATTTATGAAGCCCAAGATCCCGTATGCTTTTTCAACTGCTTTCTCAACCTGCCCTGCCACCTTCAACGATTTGTGGATATATACTCCTAGGTCTCTCCTTTAGGATTGTACCCTTTAGTTTATATTTCCTCTCCTTGTTCTTCCTACCAAAATGTATCAATTTGTACTTTTCTGCGTTAAATTTCATCTGCCACGTGTCCACCCATTTCACCAGCCTGTCTATGTCCTCTTGAAGTCTATCACTATCCTCCTCACTGCTCATTCTACCTCCAAGTTTAGTTTCATCTGCAAATTTTGAAATTAAGAGGCAGAAGTGCACCACCCTGTACTCCCAAGTCCAAGTCATTAATATATATCAAGAAAAGCAGTGGTCCTAGTACCGACCCCTGGGGAGCACCACTGTATACCTTTCTCCAGTCCGAAAAACAACCGTTCACCGCTACTCTCTGTTTCCTGTCACTTAGCCAATTTCGCATCCATGCTACCACTGTCTCCTTTATTCCATGGGCTTCAACTTTGCTGGTAAGTCTATTATGTGGCACTTTATCAAGTGCCTTTTGGAAGTCCATATACACCACGTCAACCACATTGCCCTAGTCAACCCCCTCTGTTGCCTCATCAAAAAACTCGATCAAGTTAGTTAAACACGATTTGCTTTTAACAAATCCCTGCTGGCTTTCCTTAATTAATCCACACTTGTCCAAGTGACTGTTAACTTTGTCCCTGATTATCATTTCCAAAAGCTTCCCCACTACCGAGGTTAAACTGACTGGCCTGTAGTTTCTGGGTTTATCCTGACACCTTTTCTCCAGTCCTCTGGCACCACCCCATTATCTAAGGAGGATTGGAACCTTCGCGATTTCCTCCTTAACCTCCCTCAGCATCCTAGGATTCCAGTCCTGATGACTTATCAACTTTAAGTTCAGACAGCCTTTCCAGTACCTCCTCTTTATCAATTTTTATCTCATCCAGTAACTCCACTACCTCCTCTTTCACTATTACAGATTTAAACAAACCTCTGCTCAGTACACTGCATATCAGACAATGGAGTCACCAATTTATGAGGCATATAATTGCTCCACTTTTCTCTTGCCTTATTTTGCTTAGAAGTACCAGCAATTTCATCTTGCCATTCTCCCGTGTTGAATAGACACTTGACGACAAGAGGTGGATGTATTTGGTGGGCTGCTGCTAGAAGTATTCTCAGTTGTTTTTGAACTGTCCAACATCAAGAACTGATTGGGGAAATAACTGGCCCAGTGGAGTAAATGTATTGGATGCATCAACTGTAGAAAATGACTAGCCTACCCACTTACCACAGCAATGATCGACGCCCAGTAAATATTTATCATCCACCTTCTCCAGACGTTTACAAATTCCAGGGGCACAACTTTCATGCATTCAGGACAAGTAAAAAGTATTGCAATGTCTGCTTCTGACCTCTTCCCTTCGCAAAGAGCCAATAAATATGTGTCACTCCCCCTTTTCCATTGTTTTTTTTCTCCTTATCCTCTTGATCAGTGAAGTTGGAGGACTTGACCATTGGGGAGCACAGTGGGCAGTATGGGCTAGAAATTTGGCTGTGCAGTACCTGTTTTTCAGGCGCTAAATGGCCTCTTAAGCCTCCAATATGGCGTTTCGGAAGCACATGCTCATTAAGAGGCAGAAGTGCACCACCTGCTATATTGCTAAAGGCCAAAAAAATGGCGTGCAATGCCCATGCCTGAAACAGGAATTAGGTCCCTTATTTGCACATTATTATTAGCCTGATTATTCATGCAAACAGTTATGCATAACACAACTGGCAATCTCACTCAGAGGCAGAGGAGAATAGGTGGCTGTTATACTGCTAACAGCAGCAATATTGCATACAGGAGACAGTGTTACACAATGTTATCTCACTCATGTTCAGCACCTGTTGTGCAAGTCTCGTAGATGTTCCTCTTTTCTCGGAAACACAGGAGGTCTCTATTGTAGCCTGAAATGTGACCGGCTTCTGCCAAGACAATGGAAACAACCCCATAATCTGTCAATACAGCAATGTGGAAAAATGTCCCAAAGCTATACATGCGGTGCAATAATATACAAGATCGTAAATATCCTTGTAATAAGCTCCAAAGATCCTCCTGCTGCACTTTCATGTCATGACATATTGAAGGCCATTCATCACAGCATTTTTCTCTCATTTTCAATTGTAGTTTGAAACTGAATGGAAGAACCCAACTGAAGATGGGAACCCAAGATGCAAAAGTCAGCAGGAATGAAAGGTAAGCTGGGAGACAGTTGGAATTGTGCATTCAATACACATATATAGAAGATAAAAGCTATCTTGGGAATCTCTCAAACCGTGACTCTGTATCTGATGATTACTGAAACACTCGGGCTTCACAAAGCTGATGTCACTGATGCCTTGTCGCACAGAGCTTTTGGGGTTCTGCATTCGCAATGGTTACTGGATGGAACGGTGGTTTAAAGTTTTGTTCTTTTAACTCAAGTTGTGATAAGGGTACAGGTGCCCTCTAGTTTTGGCACAGTTTATACTTAATTGGCAACGTCATTTAAATGGATGTTCTGAGGAATGAAAATTTCACAGTGGTGCTGGAGATGCTGCTTGAGTACAATGTTCCCTCTAAAAAAGATTTTGTGCGCAGTCCCTGTAAATTTGCTCTTCCAGCAGCAGCAGCTGGTGAGCGGCCTGCGCGGGACCTTTCAATTGATGGGCCGCCGCGCACACCTGAGGGGGAATATTGCTCTAGTGTCATGTTCTGGGATTTTTCCCAATTCCTTAGGGGAAGCTACTTGGTATGATTTGTATTAAAAATGCTACCTTCAAGCTCATCTCTTGAAAGCTGGATTTAAAATGACCTCTATGGGGAGTGGGACTAATTGGATAGCTCATTTAAAGAGCTGGCACAGGCACAATGGGCCAAATGGTCTCCTTCTGTGCTGTATAATTCTATAAGCAGCTAGAGGGTGGAAAGGAGGATGTGTATTAAAGCTAGATGGTGCAGTTGGTGGAATTTTGCTGCTCACAGGCCACTTTGAGTGAGAGTCATCTCCCTAGACTCATGGGGTAGATTTTTGTCTTTATTTGTTGGGTGTTGAGCATTTCCTGAGTGGCGCTCAGAAAGGAAAATCTAATGGGGAGGATCGCATGTCCCTTACCAAACCTGCCTGCTCTCCATCCATTTAAATGAATGGAAGGAAATTCAGGTGGGTGATCCTCTACACCCAAGTATTCTTTCTGCCCTCCACCCAGGCAGCGAGTAATGCTCAGGCAGTAAACAAAAATCTACCCCATTATGTTGAGGTGGCCCCATTCATTTTGAGAATAGCAGGAGATGGCTTTGAGGGACCCACAATGATGGACGGGAAGGGGGGTGCTGTAGCTGGTTTAATTGGCAGTCCTACTGACCAATCCCTGGACAATGGGGAGGGTCAGTGGTCAAGTTACTAATTTCTTGTCCAAGAGGAAGGGAGAGAACAAAGTCCCACAGGCGCGGGACAATCGGTCTGCACGATCTGCTGAGAGGCTTAGACAGTTTACCTTTTTACTCATGAGTAGGGGTTTGAAGTTAAGTGAGTTTTAATTTAATCATGACTCTGTTCACTTGCTGTTTGTGAAATAAAGCAGTTCAATGGTTTGTATCAGGCCTTATCTCACTAAAGTATCAGTTCACCTACAGAAAGATGGGAGACGTACATGTGAAGATGCCAACAAAAAGAATGCAATCCAGTTCAGATTGCAAAGGGGTACCATTGTTACATTCCTAGGATATACTAGTGTATTATTAGAAATAGAGCATTATGGGCGCACTCCTGAACGTAAGAAGCGGGGACCACTTGTAGGAGTGACCAGCATTGCTGAACCTGAGAGAATACTTTAAAGCAGGTTGGAATTTGTAATAACGAGTGACACGGCAGCAGATTATTAGAGTAATATAAGGAGAGGTAAGTGTTGCTATAGATGTAGCCCATATTTGACACTGGAGTAAAATAATCTATTCTATCATCCCTTAAACTGACCAGAAAAAGGACATGTGAGTCCATTGGAAATGGATATGTGTGACAATAAATTGACCTGACAGCTATGCTTTGTTATATTGGTTAAAAAAGTAGACATATCAGGGCACATGCTTAAATTCATACTGTATTATTGCATTGTATATTAAACTGTGGCTGCTGTTGGCAAAAAAAGTTGAATTTTTGAACTACAGCACAATATGTACAGCACAGATATACAAGAGGAAAATTGCAACAATGTGACATTTTCTACTCTCCTGGGGTAATTTTGACATGATACGATAGTTTTAAAAATTAATTCATGGGATGTGGGCATCGCTGGCAAGGCCAGCATTTATAGCCCATCCCTAATTGCCCTTGAGAAGGTGGTGGTGAGCCGGCTTCTTGAACCGCTGGTGTTAGTGTAAAATAGGCGGTAGTGAATCGTCAGCCATTTCACATTCCTCTAGTATTTTATTTCCATTGACTCCCATAACCCACTTTGTGTCTGAGAACCGTGGCCGTTACTAGACAGTGGTGTGGTCCAGAGTTGTGTATTACATAGAGAATGAATCAATCAAATTTTATTTTAACTGGGACCAATGAACTATTTATTAATTTTTCAAATCAATGTATTAATTATGCATTGGTTTTGAAATGGGCACAAGCTGATTTAAAGAGCATTGACAAATGATTAGCTTGTGCTCTGAATACAAAGCAATTGCTACTAGCTGTTATCTTGGATTGTGCTAGTTTGGGGACTGTGTCATCAAACTTTAATGTAAGCTGTATTTCAAATTCCTCCAAGGACAGGTAATAGTTTCCATGACCAACTGTTATGTGCAGGAAAAACAACAGCTTCAATCTTATTAGCAGTCAAGCAGAAAGGCTCACTTTCATTGATATAATTAAGTGTTCTCTTTGTACATTAACGAGAGATTTATTAGGAGCAGAGTTAATAACGTATGTGATGAATAATAGGGGCAGTGCTTTTAAACAAGTGTTTAATTTATTGGTGGGCATGTAGGCTGTGAGAAATGTTGTTTCTTTTAGAATGATAATGTTAATCTCTTATTCCAAAGTCTTTCTTGTATTAGGCCACCAAAGTACTCAATTTGCACGCTTTGTAAAGGTAGTCTGAAGATATGATAACTTAATAGAATCTAAATGAAAAAGAAATGAAATTGAGTATTCTGGAATATTTTTTGTAAACTATAAAGCATGCCACACAACAGTGGCCTTTGACAGACTTAACTTCTGAAATGATTATAGCAGGTCTGAAATACATATCGCAAAACTGAAGAAAAAAGAAGGTAGCAAAATGCAGCTTACATTTTACATTAATATCTCCCTCAGCTAATATGGGTAAAAAGGTCTGCTCACCTTGCAGAACTATAGTTGAGCCACTGCTTAAATTTCTGCAGTGTTTCTACTGTAGTGTATGTAACTGTTCTACCTTTAAGAGAACTATTGTATGTAACCGTCCACCTTTAAGAGAACTATTTTAGGTGTGGCACTACTTTATCTTGGCTGCTGTATACTGTAATACCGACGGTGACCACACCGGTATATAAGTGCTGTGTCAGGATTTATTGGGCAGATTCGCCCTGACCTTCGAATAGTAAAGTCCTGTTAAAGTTACTCTTGTAGTCTGTGTATTAATTCGCCATAATACCTACAGACTTTACAGTGGCGACGAGTTCGATCTTACCCTGCGGCAACAATACTTCCGAAGCAGTTAACGAGCGTCGAGAAGAGGCACCCGCCCTCGTCGTTCTGCTGAGAGAAAACTCGAGTCTGCAGAGCAAGGAAGAAGGAAGAATTCAGACACGAAGCCTTCCATCAGCAACAGGCACTGATTGTCCCTTCTGCCACAGTGGTGAGTGAGCCGATCAGCACGAGAAGCAAGTCGGCCACGGTGACTGTGAGTAAAGGGAAAATAAAAAAAATAAACGGAGGATAAGGGCGGTGAACTCGACCATGGTCGGGGGAAAGGAGCCGGACAGAAGTCGGGCCCAGAGGCGCTGAGACTGGGGCAGCGTGGAGCACGGAAGCCGCGGTACAAGCGGGCTGGGAGACGCAACGGCGTCGTGAGACAGCTAGACCGCGACCGGTGAAAAAGGCCGGGCAGCTACCGAGGCCACGAGGCGCTGCGACCGGGATCGTAAGGCGCGGGAAGATATAAAAATAAATAAACTGCGGTGAACTCAGCCGCAGCCGGGGAGGAAAGCACCGGACTGCGAGAGGGCTGGGAGGCGCGATTGGAAGCCGTTGAGGGAGAGACAGAGCCCGAGCGAGCGGGAGAGACAGAGCCCGAGCGAGGCAGACTGAGCGAGATCCAGCCCAGCGGCTGAAACTGTTCGCTGTCAACGGGTTGTACCCAGCGCCGGTTGCCCTGCCGAGAAAAGGGAACAAGGAACGCACTGAAGCCGACGCGCAGGCTGCGAACCCCGAAAGCCAGCGGTCGTCGCCCGAGGGAAAAGCTTACCCCTCCCGCCAGGGGAAGAAACGCGGGAAGCCGCCAGTAGGCGGGGAAGAAGACAGAAGCGGGAAACCGCCATTTTGAAAGTGGGCGGGGAAAGAAGACAAGCGCGGGAAACCGCCAATTTGAAAAAAAAAAGTTAAAGAAATATTTCGTTGTTGTTTCTCAGGAAGAGTGTGAAGATGCCTAAGCGTAGTAACATCAACGGTTTCGATTCCGATGTGGAAGATTGGGCCACGTATGTAGAACGCATCGAGATATATTGTAAGGTCAATAAGATAGCAAATTATGACAAAGCTCTAACCTTACTAAACTCAATGGGTGCGAAGACATACGGGTTATTGAAGCATCTTCTATCACCAGCTAAACCGGCGGATCAGTCTTTCGCTAATATTGTTGCTGTCCTGAAGGATCATTTTAACCCCGCACCGCTGATGTTAGCGGAACGATCAAAATTTTACGTGAGAACGCAACGAAAAGAGGAAAGCAACGCGGAGTACCTGGTTGAACTGCATAGGCTAGCAAAATACTGTCAGTTTGGGGTAAATCTGACAGAGGCACTGAGAGACAAGTTCGTGTGCGGGATGTCGAAGGAAGGAACACAAAAACGACTGCTCGAAGAGAACGATCTTACACTTGATAAGGCTGTCCTTATTGCAGCATCGCACGAAGCCGCAGCGAGAGGCACGGCGGAAATGCAACGGAAGACAGCGGTACTCAGTGTGGATCAAATGACTTCGGGTACAACGAAATGTTATCGTTGTGGGAAGACAACACACGACCAGAACCAATGCTGGTTTAAAAACCAGGAATGTAGAAAATGTGGCAAGCTTGGTCACATAGCTAAGGTATGCCGGTCAGGAAAGAAGACCAGCAATAATAAGTCACTGCAGAAGAAGTACAGAAAGGTACATAAGGTGACTGGGAAGAGTCCAGATGAACAGAATTCGGACTCAGACTCCAACAGCAAGGAACTGGGTAGTCTGAGGATTCACAATGTGAGTAAAGAAGCTGACCGACAAACTATCTGGGTCACACTACAGATTGCAAAAGTCCAAGTGAAGATGGAAGTGGACACCGGATCGGCGTTGACGGTTATAAATAAGCAAGATTACAAAAAGTTATTCAAACATATTCCCCTACGGGATACGGAGATAGTATTACAGACATACACGGGGCACAAAGTATAACCCATCGGAAAGATAAAAGTCAAGGTGAGATACAAGGACAAAGATCACCAAGGGATGGACATGTATGTGCTGCCCAAGGGAGGTCCACCACTTCTGGGACGGGAGTGGATCAGGAAAATAAAGATAGACTGGCATTCACTAAACACAATGACGGTAGATTCCGGAAAGGAAGATGTCAAACCTGAACGGTTGTCCAGAATATTGGACAAAGCTAAAGAGGTATTCCAGCAAGGACTGGGAACACTGAGAGGAATTAAAGCAAAAATCAAGATTGCAGAACATGCAAGCCCAAAATTTTTCAAAGCCAGATCGGTACCTTACGCGATACGACCTGCTGTGGAGGCAGAACTGGAAGAGCTTGAACGTTCAGGGGTACTGTCTAAGGTGGACTGGAGTGAGTGGGCCACGCCCATTGTTCCCGTCATGAAGTCTTCATCAAGTAACAAGCCAGGGGGACCGGGAAAGGTCCGCATCTGCGGAGACTTCAAGATCACAGTTAATCCGGTGCTTCACACGGTACAATACCCGCTCCCGCGGATTGAGGATATCTTTGCTTCATTGTTTGGCGGGAAACACTTCACCAAGATAGACCTGGCACAAGCATACTTACAAATGGAAGTCGAGGAAGAGTCGCGCCAGTATCTCACAATCAACACGCACAGAGGCTTGTATCGTTATAATAGACTGGCTTTTGGAGTAGCTTCGGCTCCAGCAATTTGGCAGAGGGCCATGGAGCAGGTCTTACAGGGTATTCCAAGCACGCAGTGTTACTTGGACGATATCCTGATTACGGGAGAAGACGAGGAGGAACACCTCACAAATTTGAAACTGGTGCTCACCAGGTTGAAGGAATATGGCCTTCGAGTTAATCGCCAGAAATGTGAGTTCTTTCAGAAACGGATCTCGTACTGTGGTCATGTCATTGACCAGGAGGGGCTGCACAAGTCACCTGACAAGATAGAAGCTGTCATGAAGGCCCCCGCTCCGGAAAATGTGTCACAGTTGAGATCGTTTCTGGGGTTGATTAATTATTACCACAAGTTTCTGCCAAATCTATCCACGGTGCTGCATCCGCTGAATGCTCTGTTGCGGAAAGAAGTACCATGGAAGTGGAGCGAGGACTTTAAGAAGGCCTTTCACAGAAGCAAGGCGTTGATTACCTCTGAGGAAGTGTTGGCTCATTTCAACCCAACGTTACCTCTTTGTCTAGCTTGTGATGCTTCCCCTTATGGAATTGGAGCAGTACTTTCACACAAGTTACCAAATGGCTCGGAAAGGCCAGTCGCATTTGCGTCCCGATCATTGACCTCCGCTGAGCGAAATTATGCTCAGATAGATAGGGAGGCCCTCAGCCTTGTGTGGGGAGTAAAGAAATTCAATCATTACCTGCAGGGCAAGAAGTTCACATTACTGACAGACCACCAGCCGTTGGTGTCCATATTCAACCCTAACAAGGCCGTTTCCACTATGACAGCGCAAAGGCTACAGAGGTGGTCCGTGTTACTTGGGGCACACCAATATGACATCGAATACAAAAGGTCCAAACAGCATGGAAATGCTGATGGGTTATCGCGCCTACCGTTGCCAGTAGTAGAAGAGGCGGCTACAGTGGACCCGGTAGAGATGTTCCACTTATCCATAGCGGAATGTCTACCAGTAACAAATTCGATGATCGAAAATGAAACAAGAAATTACCCGACTCTCTCACGAGTCTACGATTTAACAGTGGAGGGATGGCCAGCACATGGCGAACCAACGCTGCCCGCATTTTCGCAAAGAAAAGAACAGCTGTCAGTGTGCCGAGGAACCTTGATGTGTGGATCTAGAGTGGTGATTCCACCCAAACTTCAGCATAAGGTGCTAAAGGAGCTTCACGAGGGGCATCTGGGTGGAGTGAAAATGAAGAACCTAGCAAGAGCGTTTGTGTGGTGGCCAGGTATTGATGGAGACATCGAAGAAATAACCAAGAGCTGTCTAGGATGCCAGAAGGTCCAAAACGCGCCACCACAAGCTCCTCTGCATCCATGGGAGTGGCCCTCATCTCCTTGGCAAAGGGTACACGTCGACTTTGCTGGTCCATTTATGGACTCAATGTTTCTAATCGTGGTGGATGCACACTCCAAGTGGCCGGAGGTAATAAAGATGTCCTCCACCACCACGGAAAAAACCATCACAGTATTAAGGACCATATTTGCCAGGAATGGGCTGCCGGAACAGATCTGTTCTGATAATGGACCGCAATTTGTGTCCGAAGAATTCAGGAAGTTCTTAAAAAGGAATGGGGTCAAGCACTACACGTCAGCCCCATACCATCCCGCCACCAATGGATTAGCTGAAAGGTTTGTCCAGACCTTCAAGAAGGCCATAAAGGCCATGGGTAATGAAGACATCAACCTACAACATAAGGTAGATAACTTCTTGTTGGCGTACAGGAATGCAACACATGCGGTCACAAACCAAACTCCCGCCATGATGTTTTTCAATAGAAGACTAAGATGCCGGCTGGATTTGATTAAGCCAAACGTCAGAAGGGACGTAGAGAACCGGCAATTTCAGGGCATGAATGAAAGGCCAACTAGATCCTTTCAGATAGGTCAACAAGTTTTGGCCCGGGACTACCGTACCGAGAAATGGCAGCCTGGAACTATTGGGAAAAGGCTAGGGCCGCTGATGTATACCGTGGACATTGGTGACAGCATAATAAGGTGCCATGTTGACCAGATCATAGGGTCATCCACAAAGGACCAACCTACTCCACAACCTTACACGGCTAATGTTGAAGCAGAGATACCCAGAGCACCTACCTCCGATCTGGAAATACTGGAATCAGATGAACCTGACACTGTCCTTCAAGCCGAATCGACCTTGCCAGAAGAACCTACTATCCCGCCGAAAACTACTACACCACCGAGGCGTTATCCGGACAGAGTCAGGAAGCCTCCAGAGAGACTGAATCTGTGAACTGTTTTGCATAAGTTGTATATATGTTATGATGTTATGTTAATGGGGAATAAGTATGTTGTAAGCTAAAAAGGGAGGATTGTAGTGTATGTAACTGTTCTACCTTTAAGAGAACTATTGTATGTAACCGTCCACCTTTAAGAGAAGTATTTTAGGTGTGGCACTACTTTATCTTGGCTGCTGTATTCTGTAATACGTACGGTGACCACACCGGTATATAAGTGCTGTGTCAGGATTTATTGGGCAGATTCGCCCTGACCTTCGAATAGTAAAGTCCTGTTAAAGTTACTCTTGTAGTCTGTGTATTAATTCGCCATAATACCTACAGACTTTACATCTACTATAACCTCAAAGAGTACCCTCTTAACTAGTGTTACATTTCCATCCCGCTCAAATTCTGTTTTAAGGCCTCACTGGATGGAATTGTCAAGTTAGTGCTGAATTCAGTGATTCAGGCATATTGGCAGCATCGAAACATAGAAACATAGAAGATAGGAGCAGGAGTAGGCCATTCGGCCCCTCAAGCCTGCTCCACCATTCAATGAGATCATGGCTGATCATCCAAATTCAGTACCCTGTTCCTGCCTTCTCTCCATATCCCTTGATCCCTTTTGCAGTGTTTGTGCCTTTAAGTCAGAACTACTTTTTACAGCTCCTGTATACTGTAGTACTGGCAGTGACCACACCGGTATATAAGCTTTGCGCATGCCTCTGTACCCCAGTCTCGAGATTACCCTCCTCCAGTAAAGACCTGTTATTTGTTAATGTACAGCATCCGTGTGATTATTTATCCACTGAACCATGGATCCAACAGTGGCGACGAGTGTCGATTCGAATCTACCTGCAACATAAAAGAAAAAAATAAATAGTCGAGGCCAGGAACACGGGCGTCGACCACGAGCAACCGCCCAGCAGTCAGGCAGACATCCAACTTCGCTGGGGAGGCTGTGGAGAGCCGGGCTTGGTTCCCCAGCCACAACGAGCAGTAAGAGACCGATGACAGGTCCGGAGCAGACCCTTCCCGAGCAGCGGCGGCTGGAGCCAACCGACGGCAGAGAGAGAGAGCCGGGCAGCGTCGACGGGGTAAGACAGAGTGTGAAGAGCGCAGGGCGCAGCCGGGGGTTGAACACCGAGCGGCGTCGAGGAACAATAAAGCAACCAGAGAGAGAGAGGGTAAGAAACAGCCAGGTTCTCGACTGAGCGGCGTCGAAAAATATCAAAAGAAGAACGCGCAGAGCACAGCCAGGGATCACGGGCTGATCAGGGTCTGCGGGGCGAAGCAAGGGGAGATGCCATTGAGCCACGGAGAAGAAGGAAGAGCGCGGGAGGCGCCATTGAGCCGCGGAGAAGCAGGGAGAGCGCGGGAGATGCCATTGAGCCGCAGAGAAGCAGGGAGAGCGCGGGAGACGCCATTGAGCCGCGGAGAAGAAGGAAGAGCACGGGAGACGCCATTTTGAGAAGCCGCAGCGGAGAAGAAGGGCGAGCGCGGGAAGGAAGGAAAGCGCGGGAGACGCCATTTTGTGCTAGCGGAGAAGAAGGGGAAGCGCGGGAGGCGCCATTGGTGATAGTTAACGCACAACCAAGGATGCCGAAGAGTGGCAGTATCTCTACGTTCGACAATGAAGTCGAAGATTGGGCGACATATGTGGAACGTATTGAGGTGTACTGCAGGGCGAATGAAGTGCCAGATGCTAATAAAGCACTGGTTCTGTTAAATTCCATGGGTGCAAAAACTTATGGGTTACTGCGAAATCTAATAACCCCAGAGAAGCCGGTAAACAAGAATTTTGAAAGCATAGTAGAAATCCTACAGGACCACTTAAACCCCACACCGCTGCTGATAGCAGAACGATTTAAGTTCCATAAAAGGAACCAACACAAAGACGAAAGCAATGCTGAGTACCTAACGGACTGCGCAAGGTATTGAAATACTGCCAGTTTGGAGCGGGACTAGTAGACACGTTAAGGGACAAGTTTGTGTGTGGGCTACAAAGTGAAGGAACCCAGAAACGGCTTCTATCAGAAAAGGACCTTACGCTGGACAAAGCTGGCAGTATCACACGAAGCAGCCGCAAGGGGCGCTGCAGTGATACAACGGAGACCGCAAGAATATGGCACCAACGAAATGACCTATGGAACAGGGAAGTGCTATCGCTGCGGCAGAACAACACATGACCAGAAAGATTGTTGGTTCAAGGACCAAGTGTGCAGACAGTGTGGGAAAACAGAACACATAGCAAGAGTCTGCAGGTCTGGGAAGAAAACCAACAGTAAGAAATCGCCACAGGAGAAGTACAAAAAAGGTACACCAGGTGATGGACAGTGGTTCAGACGAACAGAAAAATGACACAGACTCCGGAAGCAAGGAGCTGGGTTGTCTGAAACTACATAATGTAACCGAAATGGAGGATCACCAGACTATCTGGGTTACACTCAAGATAGACGGAGTCTAAGTGGAAATGGAATTGGACACAGGGTCAGCTCTAACAGTCATAAATCAAAGAGACTACAAGCGGCTATATTCACACATACCCTTGAAAGCTACAGAAATTGCCTTGAAGACATATACGGGGCAAAAAGTCTACCTCCAAGGAAAAATAAGGGTGAAAGTGACATATAAAGGCCAGGAAATACCTAAAATGGATATATCTGTATTGCCAAATGGAGGACCACCACTGCTAGGACGTGAATGGATCCGGAAGATACCATTAGATTGGCATTCCATACAGGCACTGAAGGTTGAGGCCAAAAAGGATGACGACGTCACACCTGGACGACTGTCAAAAATTCTAACTGACGCAAAAGAAGTGTTCCAGGAGGGACTAGGAACACTAAAAGGAATAACAGCAACAATTAAAATAGAGGAAAATGCAAGCCCAAAGTTTCTGAAGGCCAGACCAGTGCCTTATGCGATCAGACCAGCTGTTGAAGCAGAGCTGGAAGGGTTGGAACGTTCAGGAGTACTGTCCAAAGTAGACTGGAGCGAGTGGGCTACACCCATCGTTCCTGTAATGAAGAGGTCGTTGAGTAATACACCTGGGGAACCAAAGAAGGTCCGCATCTGTGGCGATTTTAAGGTGACAGTGAACCCAGTCCTTCACACGGTGCAATATCCGCTTCCACGTATTGAGGATATTTTCGCCTCGCTACCTGGTGGTAAACGCTTCACCAAAATTGATCTAGCCCAGGCGTACTTGCAAATGGAGGTAGAAGAAGCTTTGAAACATTACCTTACGATCAACACTCATAAAGGTCGCTATCAATACAACCGGCTGGTGTTTGGAGTAGCCTCGGCTCCGGCTATCTGGCAAAGGGCGATGGATCAGGTCCTGCAAGGGATTCCAGGGACCCAGTGTTATTTGGACGACATCTTGGTCACGGTCGAAAATGACGGTGATCACCTCGCTAACTTGGAGAAGGTGCTCACCAGATTAAAGGAGTATGGGCGACGAGCTAATCGCCACAAGAGCGAGTTTTTCCAGAAACAGATCTCGTATTGTGGCCACGTCATCGATGAAGAGGGGTTACATAAGTCCCCTGACAAGATTGAGGCAGTAGTCAAGGCTCCAGCACCGGAAAATGTGTCACAACTGAGGTCGTTCCTCGGGCTGGTAAACTATTACCACAAGTTCTTACCAAATTTGTCTACGGTATTACACCCACTGAACACCCTACTGCAAACAGGGGTACCATGGAAGTGGAATGGCAAACGTAGACGAGCTTTCCAGAAGTGTAAAGAATTGATCACATCAAAAGAGGTGTTGGCCCATTTCAACCCAGCACTACCTATTCGTTTGGCATGTGATGCATCACCCTACGGCATTGGAGCGGTGCTGTCGCACAAATTCCCAGACGGGTTGGAGAGGCCAGTAGCCTTTGCGTCTCGGTCACTAACCTCAGCCGAGTGCAACAACGCCCAGATTGACAGGGAGGCCCTCAGCCTAGTATGGGGAGTAAAAAAATTCTACCACTATCTGCATGGGCAGAAGTTCACCTTGCTGACTGACCACCAACCACTTGTCTCCATCTTTACATAAGAACATAAGAACATAAGAAATAGGAGCAGGAGTAGGCCAATCGGCCCCTCGAGCCTGCTCCACCATTCAATAAGATCATGGCTGATCTGATCCTAACCTCAAATCTTCTATCACTCTGCATCCACCCAAACCCATGTGATCTCCCGGGAGAGGCAAAAAACCAGATAAAGACCCAATGGCCAATTTGGGAGAAAAAAATCTGGGAAATTCCTCTCCGACCCATCTAGGCGATCGAAATTCTTCCAGGAGATCACTCTGTCCCTATATTTTCTACAGTACTTACCTTCTGTAAAGGCGACCTCCACCCCAGCCAGGAACAGGAATAAAACCATCTCCTGAAATCTAACACAGAATTAGAACACAGTAGGAGCAGAACAAGGCTACACAGCCCCTGGGCCCACTCCACTACCCACAGGGCCATGACCATTCCGAACCTAGACTCATGTCCAATTTCCTGCCCGCTCCCCGTAACCCTTAATTCCCTTTACTTCTAGGAAACTATCTATTTCTGTTTTAAATTTATTTAATGATGCAGCTTCCACAGCTTTCTGGGGCAGCAAATTCCACAAACCTACCACCCTCTGAGTGAAGAAGTTTCTCCTCATCTCGGTTTTGAATGAGCAGCCCCTTATTTTAAGATTATGCCCCCTAGTTCTAGTTTCACCCATCATTGGGAACATCCTCACCGCATCCACGCGATCAAGCCCCTTCACAATCTTATATGTTTCAATAAGATCGCCTCTCATTCTTCTGAACTCCAATGAGTAGAGTCCCAATCTACTCAACCTCTCCTCATATGACCACCCCCTCATCCCCGGGATTAACCGAGTGAACCTTCTTTGTACTGACTCGAGAGCAAGTATGTCTTTTCTTAAGTATGGACACCAAAACTGTATGCAGTATTCCAGGTGCGGTCTCACCAATACCTTATACAACTGCAGCAATACCTCCCTGTTTTTATATTCCATCCCCCTAGCAATAAAAGCCAACATTCCATTGGCCTTCTTAATCACTTGCTGCACCTGCATACTAACTTTTTGAGTTTCGTGCACCAGGACCCCCAGATCCCTTTGTACTACAGTACTTTCCAGTTTCTTGCCATTTAGATAATAACTTGCTCTATGATTTTTCCTGCCAAAGTGCATAACCTCACACTTTCCTGTATTGTATTCCATCTGCCAAATCTCTGCCCACTTACTTAGCCTGTCTATGTCCCATTGCAGGTTTTTTATGTCCTCCTCACTCACTACTTTCCGTCCCATCTTTGTATCATCTGCAAACTTTGATATGTTACACTCGGTCCCCTCCTCCAAATCGTTAATATAGATTGTAAAGAGTTGGGGACCCAGCACTGACCCCTGCGGAACACCACTAGTTACTGGTTGCCAATCTGAGAATGAACCATTTATCCCAACTCTCTGCTTTCTGTTAGAGAGCCAATCCTCCACCCACGCCAGAATATTACCCCCAATCCCGTGATTTTTTATCTTGAGCAATAATCTTTTGTGTGGCACCTTGTCAAATGCCTTTTGGAAGTCTAAATACACTACATCCACTGGTTCCCCTTTATCCACCCTGTATGTTACTTCCTCAAAAAACTCAAGCAAATTTGTCAAACATGACTTCCCCTTCATGAAACCATGCTGAGTTTGTCCTATTAAATTATGTTTATCCAAATGTCCCGTTACTGTCTCCTTAATAATGGACTCTAACATTTTACCAACCACAGATGTTAGGCTAACAGGTCTATAGTTTCCAGCCTTCTGCCTACTACCCTTATTAAATAAGGGTGTTACATTAGCAGTTTTCCAATCTGCCGGGACCTTTGCTGAGTCCAGTGAGTTTTGGAAAATTATTACCAATGCATC
The DNA here is from genome assembly GCF_052327205.1 of Somniosus microcephalus. Lineage (NCBI taxonomy): Eukaryota > Metazoa > Chordata > Chondrichthyes > Squaliformes > Somniosidae > Somniosus > Somniosus microcephalus. The sequence continues at coordinate 149,104,190 of NC_140997.1, forward strand.
CACAATCCCTACCGTTACTTCCCTCAAGACCCTAGGATGCAAGCCATCAGGTCCAGGGGATTTATCCGCCTTGAGTCCCATTATTTTACCAAGTACCACTTCCTTAGTGATTTTAATCGTATTTAGTTCCTCCCCCCCTAGAGCCTCCTGTTTGTCCAGTGTTGGGATATTCTTAGTGTCCTCTACTGTAAAGACTGATACAAAATAATTGTTCAGTGTTTTTGCCATCTCCATGTTTCCCACCATTAATTTCCCGGTCTCATCCTCTAAGGGACCAACATTTACTTTAGCCACCCTTTTTCTTTTTATATAACTATAGAAACTTTTACTGTCTGTTTTTATATTTTTTGCTAATTTACTTTCATAATCTATTTTCCCTTTCTTAATCAATCTTTTAGTTATTTTTTGCTGTCTTTTAAAGACTTCCCAATCTTCCATCCTCCCACTAGATTTGGCTACCTTATATGCCCTTGTTTTTAGTCGGATACTATTCTTAATTACTTTACTTAGTCACGGATGGCTATCTTTTCTTTTACACCCTTTTTTCCTCAGTGGAATATATTTTTTTTGGAAGTTGTAAAATAACTCCTTAAATGTACACCACTGATCATGTACCGTCTTACCCTTTAATCTATTTTCCCAGTCCACTCTAATTAATTCCGCTCTCATACCTTCATAGTCTCCTTTATTCAAGCTCAGCACGCTTGTTTGAGATCCAACCTTCTCACCCTCTAATTGAATATGGAACTCAACCATGTTATGGTCACTCATTCCAAGGGGATCCTTTACTGGGACATTTTTAATTAATCCTGTCTCATTACACAGGACCAAATCTAAGGTTGCTTGCCCCCTGGTCGGTTCAGTTACATACTGCTCAAGAAATCCATCCCTAATACACTCAATGAACTCATCCTCAAGGCTGCTCTGCCCAATTTGATTTGTCCAGTTAATATGATAATTAAAATCCCCCATAATTATAGCTGTTCCCTTATTACAAGCTTCAACTATTTCCTGATTAATACTCCGTCCAACAGAGTTGCAACTGTTCGGAGGCCTATAGAGTACACCCACTAGTGTTTTTTTCCCCTTATTATTCCTTATCTCCACCCAAACTGTTTCACTATCCTGCTCCTTTGACCCAATATCATTTCTCTGTATTATAGTGATTCCTTCCTTTATTAACATAGCCACCCCACCTCCTCTCCCTTCCTGCCTGTCCTTCCTGATTGTTAAATAACCTGGTATGTTTAATTCCCAGTCATGGTCACCCTGCAGCCATGTTTCTGTAATGGCCACAAGATCATACACATATGTCATTATTTGTGCCGTTAACTCATTCATTTTGTTATGAATGCTACGTGCATTCAGATAAAGAACTTTCAAATATGTTTTGTAACACTTAGTTCCTGTTTTTTCCATTTTTAGTACTTTACTTTTTACTCCATACCTTCTGTCCCTTCCTGACACATTCTGTTTTTTAATTCCCCCACTGCTACCTAAGTCTATGACCTTCTCTGTTGTCATTTCTATTATTTGCTCTCTAGAAACCTCCCCCCCACTAATTAGTTTAAAGCCCTCTCTACAGCCCTAGTTATATGATTCACCAGGACTCTAGTCCCAGCACTGGCCAAGTGGAGTCCATCCCAACAGAACAGCTCCCTCCTGTCCCAGTACTGGTGCCAGTGTCCCAAGAAGCAAAACCCATTTCTCCCACACCAGTCTTTGAGCCACGCATTTAACTCTTCAATTTTATTTATCCTAGCCAAATTCGCTCGTGGCTCAGGTAATAACCCAGAGATTATTACCCTTGAGGTTCTGTTTTTTAATTTGACCCCTAGCTGCTCATACTCCTTTAACAGAACCGTCTTCCTTGTCCTATCTACGTCGTTTATACCAACATGGACCACGACAACTGGATCCTCGCCCTCCCACTCCAAGTTTCTTTCCAGCCCAGAAGAGATGTCCTTAACCCTGGCACCAGGCAGGCAACACAGCCTTTGGGACTCCCGCTCTTGACTGCAGAGAACCCTATCTATCCCCCGAATGATACTATCCCCTACCACTACAACATTTCTTTTTACTCCCTCCACTTGAATGGCCCCCTGTACCACGGTGCTGTGGCCAGGTTACTCATCCTCCCTGCAGTCCCCGCTCCCGCCCTCACAGGGAGTAAGAACCTCGATCCTGCGGGACAAGAACAAGGGCTGCGTCTCCTTCAACACTACATCCTGTATCCCTGTACCTTCCTCACTCGTAGTCACACTGTCCTGTCCCTGACCACGGACTACATTTGCAGTAATTAACTTCATAGGTGTGACCATCTCCTGAAACATAGAGTCCAGGAACTTCTCCCCCTCCCTGATGTGTCGCAGTGTCTGAAGCTCGGTCTCAAACTCCATAACACGGAACTTGAGTTCCTCTCGCAGCAAACACTTGTCGCAGATGTAATCACCGTGAGCCTCATTGGGGTTCACCGGCTCCCACATCTCGCAACAGTAGCACATCACCTGCTCCATTCTATATAATTAATTAAATTTCTTATTATTAGTTATGAAGACCCTGCCCGGATATATATGATAATATCACACCACTATTCAATAGGACTTACCAACTTAAAGGTATAAAAGAGAAGAGAAGGAAGAAAACCAACCAACCAGCTGATCACCAACCTCCTCCTTGAATACTGTCTGTGGGGCCTGTTTGGTTGACTCGTCTCGCTGCTCCGCCTCCGCAGTGCTGTCTAAGCCTGGGAGTGGGGAACAAAACAGAGCAAAAAACACACCCTCACCTCCCACTTATCCGAACTCTCCCACTTAGCAAAACTCCAGCAGCACTCAATGCACAAAGCACTCCGTGCACCGCACTAGCCCCTCCCCTTTTATACCCAGATTCTACTTCCGGTTTAAACTGCCCAAGAATTTAAAAAACCCTTAAAAAATTAAACTTACTTCAAATAATTGACTTCTTAACACACTAAAATTCACAAAATACACTTAAATGGTTTTTCTCCCACTTAGCAAAACTCCAGCAGCACTCAATGCACAAAGCACTCTGTGCACCGCACTAGCCCCTCCCTTTTTATACCCGGATTCTACTTCCGGTTTAAACTGCCCAAGAGTTTAAAAAACCCTTAAAAAATTAAACTTACTTCAAATAATTGACTTCTTAACACACTAAAATTCACAAAATACACTTAAATGATTTTTCTCCCACTTAGCAAAACTCCAGTAGCACTCAATGCACAAAGCACTCCTAAGAAGGGCGTGCCAGTAATGACTGCACAGCGGTTACAAAGATGGTCCCTGTTTCTTGGGGCGAATCAATATGAAATAGAATATAAAGGCACGAAACAGCATGGGAATGCTGATGGGCTATCACGCCTGCCACTGCCTACTGTGGAGGAAGCACCAGCAGTGGACCCTATCGAGATATTTTATTTGTCGATAATTGAACGATTGCCAGTAACAAACGCGGATATAGAGAAGGAGACCCGCAATGATCCGACGCTGTCACGGGTATATGAATTGAGGGTGAGGGGATGGCCAACACATGGCGACTCACTGTTGCCAGCATTCTCATCCAGAAGAGAACAGCTGTCAGTATGCCAGGGGACAGTGATGTGTGGATCCAGAGTGGTGATTCCACCCAAGTTAAGGGAGAGAGTGCTAAATGAGCTACATGAAGGTCATCTGGGGGGAGTGAAAATGAAAAGCCTCGCTAGGGCTTATGTGTGGTGGCCGGGAATCGATCAACAAATCGAAGACCTAACTAAGAGCTGCTTAGGATGCCAGAAGGTCCAAAATGCACCACCACATGCCCCTCTACACCCATGGGCGTGGCCCTCCTCTCCATGGCAACGGGTGCACATTGATTTCGCTGGTTCATTCATGGACTCAATGTTCTTAATAGCAGTGGATGCTCATTCAAAGTGGCCTGAGGTGATAAAGATGTCTTCAGCCACTACAGAGAAAAACGATTGCAGTCCTACGGACCATATTTGCCAGAAACGGTTTGCCAGAGCAGATCTGCTCTGATAATGGACCACAGTTTGTGTCCGACGAGTTCCAAAAATTCATGAAAAGGAATGGGGTAAGGCATTACACATCCGCCCCGTATCATCCAGCCACCAATGGATTGGCTGAGAGGTTCGTACAAACCTTTAAGAAGGCGATAAAGGCCATGTGCGATGAGGAAATTCCACTACAGCATAAGATGGACAATTTCTTATTAGCCTACCGAAATGCGACACATGCAGTTACCAACCAGACCCCGGCCATGATGTTCTTTAACCGAAGGTTGAGATCTCGTCTGGACTTGCTCAGACCAAATATGCGAAGAAATGTTGAGGACAAACAATTCCAGCACATCAATGAGAAGCCGACAAGGAGCTTCAATGTAGGGCAACCAGTCTTGGCCCGTGACTATCGAACAGAGAAGTGGCAACCCGGAACGATATGTACAAGGCAGGGGCCATTAATGTACACAGTGGATGTCGGAGAGAACATTGTGATCAGATCTTAGCGTCACAGGAACGCGTCAACCCCATGTCTCGAGTACCTGGGGATGAACCCGACATACTGGTAGCATCTACTTCAGACCCAGTAGCAGTGGAACCCGATGAACTACCCGATGAAAAGGGGTCAGAATTGCCTCTGCACCAAGAACAAGAACCTCTGAAAAGGCGCTATCCTGAAAGGGTCAGGAAGCCGCCCCAAAGACAGAATCTATAAATGGACTTTTGTTATTTAATGTACATGTAAAAATGTAATTGTTATTTGAATATTAAGGGGGTTGTTATTAATCTAAAAGGGGAGGAATTGTAGTGTATGTGCCTTTAAGTCAGAACTACTTTTTACAGCTCCTGTATACTGTAGTACCGGCAGTGACCACACCGGTATATAAGCTTTGCGCATGCCTCTGTACCCCAGTCTAGAGATTACCCTCCTCCAGTAAAGACCTGTTATTTGTTAATGTACAGCATCCGTGTGATTATTTATCCACTGAACCACGGATCCAACACCTTTAGCCTTAAGAAATATATTTAACTCCTTCTTGAATATATTTAATGAATTGGCCTCTACTGCCTTTTGTGGTAGAGAATTCCACAGGTTCACCACTCTCTGAGTGAAGAAATTCCTCCTCATCTCTGTCCTAAATGGCTTACCCCTTATCCTTAGACTGTGACCCCTGGTTCTGGACTCCCCGACCATCGGGAACATCCTTCCTGCATCCAATATAAGTATGCCGAGCATGACCTGTACTGGTACCAAAAGGACATTTCTATTGTCTATACTCTCTGTCTGTATTGACTGTAAGATTAGGATCGATAGTTTTTGCTGGGCATTTTCTATCTTCTATCTGTTGCAGAGTTGAATGGGCTTCTGTTAACGAGAGACCTGAGCTCGAAATATTCTGTTCTGGAGCAACCAAAGGAAAAAGGTTTGGTTGCTGGGAAGGGGAATGTCCAATACATTGAACAGTATGGTGCACACAGATACTGTCATAAGGGAAAACAAAATCTGCCAAGGTACAGTCTGCTATATAGTAAGAAACTGGCAACCTGCTCCTCTCCCTGCACATGTGCAGCTCCCCATAAGGTGCTGCCGTGTTGATGCACTGCTCGTAGCACAAGTCAGGCTTGGAACTGAACACTGCTCTTAAAACCTAAGCATTCAAGGTAAACAGTTGTAGTCAAAGAGGAGCTTGCAGTCCAACATCTGGGTGAGCAACAACTTGCATTTATGTGGCACCTTTAATGTAGTAAAATGTCCCAAGGCGCTTCAATGGAGTGTAATCCGAAAAAAAATTGACATCGAGCCAAAGAAGGAGGCATTAGGACAGGTGACCAAAAGCTTGGACAAAGAGGTAACTTTTAAGGAGCGTCTTAAAAGAGGAGAGAGAGGCAGAGAGGTTTAGGGTGGAAATTCCAGAGCTTAGGAGCCTAGATGGCTGAAGGCACGGCCGCCAATGGAGGGGTGAAGGAAGTGGGAGATACACGAGAGGCCAGAGTTGGAGGAACACGAGTTTGACAACAACAACAACAACTTGAATTTATATAGCACCTTTAACATAGTAAAACGCCCCAAGGCGCTTCACAGGAGCATTATAAGACAAAAATAATAATTTGACACCGAGCCACATAAAGAGAAATTAGGGCAGGTGACCAAAAGCTTGGCCAAAGAGGTAGGTTTTAAGGAGCGTCTTAAAGGAGGAGAGAGATGTAGCGAGGCAGAGATGTTTAGGCAGGGAATTCCAGAGCTTAGGGGCGAGGCAACAGAAGGCACGGCCACCAAAGGTTGAGTGATTATAATCAAGAGGGCAGAATTAGAGGAGCGCAGATATCTCGGGGGATTGTGGGGCTGAAGGAGATTACAGCGATAGGGAGGGATTTGAAAGCAAGGATGAGAATTTTGAAATTGAGGCTTGGTTTACCGTAGGTCAGCAAGCACAGGGGTGATGGGTGAACGGGACTTGGTGCGAGTTAAGACATGGACAGCCAAGTTTTGGATGACCTCGAGTTTACGTAGGGTAGAATGTGGGAGGTCAGCCAGGAGTACGTTGGAATAGTCAAGTCTAGAGGTAACAGAGTTTGTGGCAGGGACCGAAAACAATAGCTTCGGTCTTCCCAATATTTAATTGGATGTCCAGAACTGGATGTCGGACAAGCAGTCTGACAATTTAGAGACTGTGGAGGGGTCAAGAGACGAGGTAGTGAGGTAGAGCTGGGTGTCATCAGCGTACATGTGGAAACTGACGCTGTGCTTTTGGAGGATGTTGCCAAGGGGATGAGAAATAGGAGATGGCCAAGGATAGATCTTGGGGAACACCAGAGGTAGCGGTGTGGTAGCGGGAAGACAAGCCGTTGCAGGTGATTCTCTGGCTACGATTAGATAGATAAGAATGGAACCAGGCAAGTGCAGACCCACCCAGCTGGACAATGGTGGAGAGGCGTTGCTGAGGGATGGAGTGGTCAACCCTGCCAAAGGCTACAGACAAGTCAAGAAGCACGAGGCGGAATAGTTTACCTTTGACACAGTCATTTGTGACTTTGATGAGAGCCGTTTTGGTACTGTGGCAAGGGCGGAAACCTGATTGGAGGGATTCAAACATGGAATTATGGGAAAGATGGGCATGGATTTGGGAGGCAGCAATACGTTCAAGGAATTTGGAGAGGAAAGGAGGTTGGAGATGGGGCGGTAGTTTGCAAGGACGGAGGGATCAAGGATTGTTTTTTGAGGAGTGGGCTGATGATGGCAGATTTGAAGGAGAGTGGGATAGTACCTGAGGAGAGAGAACCATTAGCAATGTCAGCTAACATGGGAGCCAGAAAAGGAATTTCGGTGGTCAGCAGTTTAGTGGGAATAGGGTCGAGGGAGCAGGAAGTGGGTCTCATGGACAAGATGAGCGCGGAGAGGTTATGAGGGGAGATTGGAGAGAAACTGGAGAAAGATGTGAGTTCAGAGCTAGGGCAGGGGGATCCTTGGAGGAAGTGGGCTAGGGGAAGGAAGGGAAGTGGCAGAGGCAGCTGAACGGATGGTCTCAATCTTAGAGACAAAGAAGTCCATGAGCTCGTCACACTTGTTGTCGGAGGTGAGGGTGGAGGAGACAAGGTTTAAGAAGACGGTTAGCAGTCGAGAATAGGAGCCGGGATTTATCTTTGCATTCCAGAATGATTCTGGAATAGTGTGCAATTTTGGCAAATGAGAGCAGGACCTGATAATGCTTTATGTGGTCCAGCCAGATCTGGCGGTGAATGGCTAAACCAGTTGTCTGCCATATCTGTTCAAGTCTGCGTCCCTTGGACTTAAGGGAGCGAAGATGAGGGCCGTTCCAGGGGGAACGGCCAGTGTGAGAGAGAGTAATTGTTTTAATAGGGACTCGGAATGTTGTAGGGCTGAAGGAGGTTAAAGATGGGAAGGGGTGAGGCGGTGAGGCCATGGAGGGATTTGAATACCAGGTTGAGAATTTTATAATCGAGGTATGAGTAGGAGACAGAAGCTGTAGATCACAACTGCCCAGTATAATTTTACTTATTAGCTCTTGGCAAGTTAGAGTGGGCTTGGGTTTGAGTGAAGGGGAAGTCTTTAAAAACAAATGCTCTTCTTCATTGTTTCAACATTGGTCACCTTAAACCTTTTTGCATCCTGTTCAATTCTGTGTCTTGTTAACCTATTTAAAATGAATGTAGTGAACACCATGCTTGAAGGATTGGGTGTGTGCTTGCATTTTATGACACATTTTTTTAACACATTTGATGGGAAAATTTGTTTAGCTATATACCAAACACTTGTTTTCCCATCATATCTGTTAATGATGCAAAGAAGCATATTGCAGATGTGTTTGCAAGCCATAAATGTTATAATTTGTAAGATTAATATTTCTCCCATGGAGCTTCATGCTGCTGTGCAATAGCATTAGAGTGAAGATATATGGGAATAGTTGGAACACATGTACAATTTCATGGGACTCTGTCTGATTTAAATGTACAATATCCCTATTTTTATAGGCCTAAATCTGTAACACTAAACAGTTTTGTTACCCTCAGACCTCATTACTCTAAATGTTTCAGCCTAACAATTTTTCATTTAAAACACACAATCCGTTACCATGTAATTTACTTAGCAACATAATTGTAGAAAGCAAAAAGAACGAGTTTGCAAATTCACAAGAGAAATTCATTATAGCCTAGGAATGGGCAGTATCTTTAGAAAAGCTGTGTAAGGGGTTCTTAGAGATCGCAGAGGTTTCTCTCTCTAGAGGCCTCTCTCTCTTGCACAGTAAAACCTTGAGTGGTTCGACCCACTCCCCCTTAGATTCTAGACACTGGACTTTGAGGCAGGAACTACAATGCAGAGAAAACTCTATAGACCAGGTTTAATGAAAACGAAATGAAACTTTATTGCATAAAGGAACAAATCAAACTGCAAGCCAATAAGGTACATGGGAGGGAAAAACAAATCATAATACAGTACTGGCTAAGATATATACAGGCATATTATACTTTACAAAAGTCATCACGAAATGGGGAAACACACGGAACATCGAGGGACAACAACTCATTGTTAAAATTACCCCATAAATACCCACCCCCTAAGCCTATCTGGATCAGATTGTGAGGGGCCAGAAACATGCTCACCAATCCAGTTGGAAAGTATAGGCCTAGAAATTTGGTTGGTTGCGCCAGTGATTAGCACCTAAAGAGCCCGAGATTTGGGGCATTACCCAATTTTCAGACGTGCGCAGTGATCCTAGCGCATCCTGCCATATTGAGTAGCCTGTTAGCGCTGATGCTAAGTCTTTGCGCCCGCTTGCGGGCGCAGCCAGATAATGACATCATTTCATTGTGCAACGCCTTTTTGGCGCCCCGTACCGGAAATTCAGTGGCGCCCCCATCCGTTCCGCCTGGCGCTATTAGTGACAGTTGGATGGAACGTTACCAGGTCCTTCTCGGACTCAGGGGGCGCTCTTTAAAGGGGACAGCACGAGTATAAAAGCGGCAGCCATTTGGCCTGGCCATACTGCTCGCTGCTGGAGAGAGTTGCAGACCTTCAGTTACACAGACTTGTTCTTAGTGAGCCAGAGGAGCCTTGGGACCTTCAGCCCTGTCCAGAACAGTTGGATCCAGAAAGCTGACGGCGTCTTACTCGTCGGCCAGAATAATGGGAGCTGCTTTGGAGGGGAACCTCATCCTGGCTGAACAACTGGCAAGGGCACAGAGACGGAGGGAGAGAGGGCTGGGATTGGCCAGAAGGAGGAGGGCCAATGGACGTCGCCAAATTCGACCATACGCTGCCAGGGTTTTCAGGCAGCAGGTCTCCTACCTTACCATGTCAGAGGAGCAGTGTCTGCGAAGGCTCAGATTTGGTAAGGATGTTGTCACTGAGCTGTGCCACCTGCTTGCTGAGGATCTGCAGCCGCGGATACGGTGCAGGACCTCTCTGTCAGTGGCCGTGAAAGTCACTGTTGCGCGCAACTTTTACGCCAGCGGATCGTTTCAGGCAGCAGCTGGGGACATATCAAATATCTCTCAATTTGCGGTGCATTGCTGCATCCGGCAAGTGACAGCTGTCCTCTACAAAAGGAGGCATGATTTAATCACCTTCCCTGTGACCCTGGAGAAGCAGGGGGAGCGCGCACAGGGCTTCGCGGCTTTGCCAACTTCCCCATGGCGCAGGGGGCCATTGATTGCACACACGTGGCTTTGCGGGCGCCATTACAGAATCCGGAGGAGTTCCGTAACCGAAAGGGGTTCCACTCCCTTAATGTGCAGCTGGTCTGTGATCACCGGCAGATGATCATGGCGGTGAACGCACAATTCCCTGGCAGCAGCCATGACGCGTTCATCCTGCGGCAGACCTCAGTGGCTGACCTTTTTGAGGCTCTGGCTCACCCACGAGGCTGGCTTCTGGGCGACAAGGGCTATCCTCTCTGCCCATGGCTCATGACCCCGCTCCGTTTGCCCAGCACCCCGGCAGAAGAGCATTACAATAACAGCCATCAGGCCACCAGGAACATTGTGGAGCACACAATTGGTGTGCTGAAGCAGCGTTTCCGTTGTCTAGACAATTCGGGGGGTGCCCTACAGTACTCGCCGGAGCATGTGGTGCGCATCGTTGTTGTCTGCTGCATGCTCCACAACCTGGCCATTCGACGCACCCAGCCAATGCCAGCCGACCCTCAAGGTCCAGCAGAGCAGGCGGACGAGGAGGAGGAGGAGGAGGAGGAGGAGCATGCGGGCGAGGAGGATCAGGAGGAGGAGGAGGAGGAAGATGGGAGGGCTCCAGAAACTGGAAGGGCCGTTCGTCAGAGGCTCATAAGGACTCGGTTCTAGGCCCCTCGGACGGAATGGTGGCTGTGAATCGAACAGCGCCCTCCGGTTCGCTGTAAGCCTATGAAGGCCTTGATGATTGTAAATAGTGTACAGCTCGATTGTAAATAAAAAGTTTTCTTTATTTTCAAACAAGTGCTTCCTTCCAGCATGACAACGTAATGGTTACAGAAATCATAACTAACAAACTAACAGATAACTGTCTGGCAACCCGGCGAAACTAACCAAACCATAACAAACAAACACAGCAGGTGTGGACGGCCTTAAATCCGGAAAAAGAGACGTCTTAGCACCTCCCTCTACTGGTGACCCCTTGATGGAGACTGACTCCTCTTACGAGGTCGGCCCCTTCCCTCCCTGCAGCTCCTCCGTAATTGGATCCCAATGGCTGCGTCAAGGCTGGGGGACGCCTGCTGAGTGTTTGGAAGCGCTGAAGCCCCTGAGGGACGGGCTGGACGACCTCTGGGCTTGGAGGTCCCGCAAGCAGGCTGCTCCAACTGGGCATGTCTGCTAGCAGTCTGCCACGCAGGTGGTGGCAGCTGCTCTGCTGACGTGCCAGCGGTGGCATCAGGACTGCTCACATGCAGAGAGAGGACACCTGCACCGTGGTCGGCCGAAACACTAGCACTCTGACGGGGCCGCACAGGATCATACGCCACAATCGACTGCTCCACAGATTCATGGCCTGTTGTGGTGCTGCAAGGGCCTGGGGTGATCCTGCCTGATGCAGCTAGGGTGGCAGCAGAGGGTGTTCGTGTGGCCTCAATTTGCGTGTGGACGAGGCCAGCAAGTGACTGCGTGGCAGCAGTGAGGACCTGCGTGGCAGGTGCCAGTGCTTCGGATAAGCCATGGACAGTCCTTTCCACTGCTTTGGACAAGGCCGGAACACTCCTTTCCACTGCCTCGGACAAGGCATGGACAGACCTTTCCACTGCCTTGGACAAGCCCTGGACAGACGTTTCCACTGCCTCGGATAAGCCCTGGACAGACCTTTCCACTGCATCAGACAAGCCCTGGACAGACCTTTCCATTGCTGGGCCGAAGCCCTGGACAGACCTTTCCATTGCTGGGCCGAAGCCCTGGACAGTCCTTTCCATTGCTGCCCCAAAGTCCAGCACACTCTTTGCCAGTGTGTCGATCGACTCAGGCATCCTCCCCACTGCAGCCATCAGCTCAGTGTGCCTGAGCTGGGCCTGGGCGCTCATCTCGGCAAGGCTATGCACTTCCTCTGCACTCTGTGCAGCAGTCATGGTGGCCTGCCTCGCCCTCCGGGGAGACGGCCCCCGAGCGTCCCTACCCCCCGCTCATTGCTGCAGGCCGCTGGTTCCTGCAACTGGCTCCTCATCAGAGCCCCCCTCCCTCCCCTCAAGGGAACTACTATCCCCAGTCTCCAGATGCGGTGGCTCCCCTGAGGCTGGCACGGATGGTCCGGCTTCCTCCTGGTCGTCGCCTCCGGAGGCACCGGCACTGGCAGCTTGAGGGGCCGGCTCCCGAGCTGGTGATGCAGCATCTGAAAGCAGGGAGGTTGAAGAGTGGCTTTAGCAAAAGGACAGTTTGGCAGCAAGGGATGCAACAGCGCGGCAATGCTATGACATGGCTCCACATTGAGAAAGCATGCTGGCGGGGGAAACAACTGGAAGGTGACAGCTGTAATAGTAGAGAACCTTACCATCGCTGTGGACAATGGGGTCGGCAGCTGCAGTGGTGACAGGACCACTCAGACGTCCTCCCACAATCTGGTGGACTCTCTCCTCGAGATCCGTCAGAGGCTCCAGTTGAGGACGGCCTCCTCCGGTGCGAAGCTGCTCCTTGCGGTTTCTCGCCAGCTTGGCCTGCAGGGCAAAGGACGGGAAGTGATGTTACATGATGCCCTGAATGATGATCTCATGCCCCCCATGGTGGAACAGCCCTTACATGATGCCCTGGGTTATCATCTCATGCACCCCATAGTGGACCAGTCCTTACATGATGCCCTGAGTCAAATGTGCATGTGTGTGACCAGAAAGGGCCATGGGTGCTTGCTGACAGATGGCCAGTGGGGCATAGCATACCCTGTAGCCATAAAGTCAGGTGCTAATGGAGGGATGCATAAGTTTACATTAACTCCACTCACCCTCACGACCCGAGTGAGGTTGTTAAATTTCTTCCTGCACTGCACAGGGCTCCTGGTCACCATGCTGCTGGAGTTGACCCTCTGAGAAACATCCCTCCAAGCTCGTCAGTAGTCCTTTTGATTAGGCCTCCTGCCATTGTCGGGGTAGAGGACATCTCGCCGGCGCTCCACTGCGGCCACCAATTCCTCCAGAGACTCATTGGTGAAGCGCTCTGCTCTCTGCCTCACCCTCTCAATATGCTCCAAGTTTTTTGCGCCAGAGAAGGGCCTGCGCCGATTTGCAGGCCTACAAGGCGCAGAGTGTGGATGCTGGAGCTGCCTGACCCACCCCTTTAAGAGCTGGCCGGCGCCTGGAAGTCTTATGGTCATGGGAAATTGAGAGCACCTGCGCTGTGGCTGGACGCCCCGATATTGGGTTGCGCCGGCATGTTAGCGCCTTAGGTGCCCCGTGTAACGCCTGAACTCGCGCCTCAATCACCTTTGGGGCGCTGCAACCCAATATCGCACGAGGTGTCGATAAGTTGCGCCTGGCTATAAAATTTGCGCTCCGCCAATTCTAACGCCCCAAGCGGGGCTATGCCCAATTTCTAGGCCATAGAGTTTTGAAAAAGTTCTGCGTTTTGATCCTTTCAGGCCGGTCAGCGCTGCGGGCTGCGACTCTCTCTCTTCTTCCTCGAGGTGAAGGTCACGGACAGGCTGGATGCTGGCGGGCCTGGACGGCGGCGTGGACGGAGACCACCTATTTGATCATGGTCAAATAGTTTCTTCGCAGAGCCCAGCTGGTTTACCATTTTCAGATAGGTTTCTTCTGAAGGGCTGCTGTCCTTCATCTCGTCAACGGCCCGGGGTTTGTCGATGATCTCCCGATGGTTACCCCGGGGCGGGACGCAGACTCGAATCACCTTTTTGGCTGGTCTCCGGATCGACGTTCCTCCACGGCTCTCGAAAGAGCAAGCTAGCTCAAAAGCTACCAGCTACAGGCTCCAGGCTGAAAAGGCTGCAAAAGCTCAGAGCTCCCGATGGCTACCCCGGGACTCCAGTTATACTTTTCCGTGGAGGCCTTTCTCTCCCGCCAAATCAAGGTTAGTCTTTGTTTAACTTTTGGTGGGCTTGTTGCACAGCGGGGTAGTTATTATGTTTTAAACTACTTTGGGATGGCCGGTAACGGCCATCTCTGGTCTGGAATGACCCTGTATTGTTTTTAATGTCCTTCTGATGTCTTAAACGGTTCTTGATGTTCCCCCTATGAATATGAAACTGTTTTCCTTTGTCTGGGCAAACATTTAGATGGCCTTTATCTACAGGCCGATCTGACTGGATCTGCATCCAATCCATATGTATGTGGTTCTGTCCGGTTTCGTTTTCCCTGAAACTGCCTTCCAGAACCTACTGTGGGCTGAATCCACAAAAGGCTGTCTGGGGACTGCAGGAACCATTTTAAAGTGTCCCAAAAGCTGGTCACGGGGTCTGGTGGCCATTTTGTGTGCCCCTTTTTCTGTGCTTCTTTTAAAACAGTCTTTCAAATGAAGGCCTCTTCTGCCAATAGACCCTTATAGGACAATGTTCAATTTTGCGAATCTTACAGTTGGCGAATTAGCGCCGGGCACGAATGCGTTAGACTGCACGCAAAAGTCGTGCTCACTGCTCAAAGAAATGATTGGAGTCCTAAATCAAGCGTTAAGGCCCAAGTGCATTGGCGTTACAATCAAAGCGTGGACCAATATTGTGTGCAGTCTAATTGCAAGTCATGATTGCCACAGGCTATTTCCAGTTCTAAAAGAGGAGGTTCATTGATGCTGCAGAACCTCATTCTCCACATTGCTGGCTGTGCAGCTGCCTCAGCAAGCAGCAGCAGGTCAAGCAGAAGGGGCCGGACGACTCAAGCAGCTGCACTCATAGCACATCCACACCCCAAGGAGAGAGCCCACAGATTCTGCGATCAAGCATTGGAGGCGCTGGTATAACAACAGAAAATGCTGGAAAAACTCAGCAGGTCAGGCAACATCCGTGGAGAGAAATTTGAGTTGACGTTTCGGGTTGGACCCTTCTTCAAAACTGGAAAGAAAAGAGACTAGATCGAAGACAGGGCTGCGATCGGACAAAAGAATAAAAGAAACAAAAGAAGTAAAAGAGATTAGAAGCTAGACGAGATGGTAATAGGCTGGGATTGGGTGTAAAGTGTACTGGCAGGGCAAAAGATAGCTGCCAGGTGTGAGAGAGAAACAAAAGGAAAGGGGGGGGGAAAGGAGTGGAACAGTTACAAGAGAAAATGAAATGGGGGCCGAGCTTATGATCTGAAATTGTTGAACTCGATATTGAGTCCGGAAGGCTGCAGACTGCCTAATCGGAAGATGAGGTGCTGTTCCTCGAGTTTACGTTGAGCTTCCATGGAACAATACAAGAGGCCAAGGACGGTGAGGTCCGAGTGGGAATGGAGCGGTGAATTAAAATGACAGGCGACCGGAAGCTCGGGGTCACCCTTACGGACTGAACGGAGGTGTTCCGCAAAGCGGTCACCCAATCTGCGTTTGGTCTCCCCAATGTAGAGGAGACCGCATCGTGAGCAGCGAATACAGTATACTAGATTGCGAGAAGTACAAGTAAATCGCTGTTTCACCTGGAAGGGGTGTTTGGGGCCCTGGACAGTGGGAAGGGGGGAGGTATAGGGGCAGGTGTTACATCTCCTCCGCTTGCACGGGAAGGTGCCAGGCGAAGAGGAAGGGCTGTTTGGGGTGATAGAGGAGTGGACTAGGGTGTCTCGGAGGGAGCGGTCCCTGCGGAATGCTGAAAGGGGAGGGGAGGGGAAGATACGTTTGGTGGTGGGATCACTTTGGAGGTAGCGGAAATGCCGGAGGATGATCCGTTGAATGTGGAGGCTGGTGGGGTGAAAGATGAGGACAAGGGGAACCCTATCGTGGTTCCGGGAGGGAGGGGCAGGGGTGAGGGCAGAAGTGCGAGAGATAGAACTGACACGGTCGAGGGCAGTGTCAACCACGGTAGAGGGGAATCCTCGGTTGCGGAAAAAGGAAGACATGTCTGAAGCACTGGTGTTGAAGGTGGCGTCGTCGGAGCAGATACGGCGGAGGCGGAGAAACTGGGAGAAAGGAATAGAGTCCTTACAGGAAGCGGGGTGGGAGGAAGTGTAGTCCAGGTAGCTGTGGGAGTCAGTGGGCTTGTAGTAAATATTGGTCGGTAACCTATCCCCAGAGATGGAGACGGAGAAGTCGAGGAAGGGAAGGGAAGAGTCCGAAATGGACCATGTGAAGGTGAGGGAAGGGTGGAAATTGGAGGCAAAGTGAATGAAATTGTCAAGTTCGGGGCGAGAGCAGGAAACGGCACCGATACAGTCATCAATGTATCGGAAAAAGAGGTGAGGGAGGGGACCCGAGTAGGACTGGAACAAAGATTGTTCCACATAGCCCACGAAAAGGCAGGCATAGCTAGGACCCATGCGGGTACCCATGGCAACACCTTTGATTTGGTGGAAATGAGTGGAGTTAAAGGAGAAGTTGTTCAATGTGAGAACAAGTTCAGCCAGGCGGAGGAGGTCGTGGTGGATGGGGACTGGTCGGGCCTCTGTTCAAGGAAGAAGCGGAGCGTCATCAGGCCATCCGGGTGGGGGATGGAGGTGTAGAGGGATTGTACGTCCATGGTGAAAAGGAAGCGGTTGGGGCCAGTAAACTGGAAACTGTTAAAGTGGCGGAGGGCGTCCGAAGAGTCGCGGATGTAGGTGGGAAGAGACTGGACAAGGGGAGAAAAGATAGAGTCAAGATAGGAAGAGATAAGTTCCGTAGGGCAAGAACAGGCTGAAACGATGGGTCTACCAGGGCAGTCCTGTTTGTGGATCTTGGGAAGGAGGTAGAAGCGGGCTGTGCGGGGTTGGGGAACTATGAGGTTGGTGGCCCTTCCTCTTCGCCTGCCTTTTCGTGGGCTATGTGGAACAATCTTTGTTCCAGTCCTACTCGGGTCCCCTCCCTCACCTCTTTTTCCGATACATTGATGACTGTATCGGTGCCGTTTCCTGCTCTCGCCCCGAACTTGACAATTTCATTCACTTTGCCTCCAATTTCCACCCTTCCCTCACCTTCACATGGTCCATCTCGAACTCTTCCCTTCCCTTCCTCGACTTCTCCGTCTCCATCTCTGGGGATAGGTTATCGACCAATATTTACTACAAGCCCACTGACTCCCACAGCTACCTGGACTACACTTCCTCCCACCCCGCTTCCTGTAAGGACTCTATTCCTTTCTCCCAGTTTCTCCGCCTCCGCCGTATCTGCTCTGCCGACGCCACCTTCCACACCAGTGCTTCAGACATGTCTTCCTTTTTCCGCAACCGAGGATTCCCCTCTACTGTGGTTGACACTGCCCTCGACCGTGTCAGTTCTATCTCCCGCACTTCTGCCCTCACCCCTGCCCCTCCCTCCTGGAACCACGATAGGGTTCCCCTTGTCCTCACCTTTCACCCCACCAGCCTCCACATTCAACGGATCATCCTCCGGCATTTCCGCTACCTCCAAAGTGATCCCACCACCAAACGTATCTTCCCCTCCCCTCCCCTTTCAGCATTCCGCAGGGACCGCTCCCTCCAAGACACCCTAGTCCACTCCTCTATCACCCCAAACAGCCCTTCCTCTTCGCCTGGCACCTTCCCGTGCAAGCGGAGGAGATGTAACACCTGCCCCTATACCTCCCCCCTTCCCACTGTCCAGGGCCCCAAACACCCCTTCCAGGTGAAACAGCGATTTACTTGTACTTCTTGCAATCTAGTATACTGTATTCGCTGCTCACGATGTGGTCTCCTCTACATTGGGGAGACCAAACGCAGATTGGGTGACCGCTTTGCGGAACACCTCCGTTCAGTCCGTAAGGGTGACCCCGAGCTTCCGGTCGCCTGTCATTTTAATTCACCGCTCCATTCCCACTCGGACCTCACCGTCCTTGGCCTCTTGTATTGTTCCATGGAAGCTCAACGTAAACTCGAGGAACAGCACCTCATCTTCCGATTAGGCAGTCTGCAGCCTTCCGGACTCAATATCGAGTTCAACAATTTCAGATCATAAGCTCGGCCCCCATTTCATTTTCTCTTGTAATTGTTCCACTCCTTTCCCCCCCCCCTTTCCTTTTGTTTCTCTCTCACACCTGGCAGCTATCTTTTGCCCTGCCAGTACACTTTACACCCAATCCCAGCCTATTACCATCTCGTCTAGCTTCTAATCTCTTTTACTTCTTTTGTTTCTTTTATTCTTTTGTCCGATCGCAGCCCTGCCTTCGATCTAGTTTCTTTTCTTTCCAGTTTTGAAGAAGGGTCCAACCCGAAACGTCAACTCAAATTTCTCTCCACGGATGTTGCCTGACCTGCTGAGTTTTTCCAGCATTTTCTGTTGTTATTTCGGATTTCCAACATCTGCAGTATTTTGCTATCGTTGGAGGCGCTGGTGTTTGCTGTGGAGAGACGGAGAGCGGTGCTGTACCCGGCAAGTGGCAGGAGGCCCTCACCGCAAGTCATCCGCGCCATGCAGAGGGAGGTAGCGCAGCATGTCTCAGACAGCACTGAGGTCCCTAGGACCCGCACACAGTGCAGGAAGAAATTTAACGACCTCACTCGGGTGGTCAGGGTGAGTCAATGCTTCACCAAATGCTATACACTCCCAGCACTCACTTACCAACAATCTCTAACTATCAACGCTCACACCCACATCTCACAACTTGCACACAATGACAGCTATTCAACTATGGCCGGCACATTACCCAAACACATTGCTCCACATTCACTCACACTCTTTTCTATCTCTTGCAGGCCAAGGTGGCTCACAACAGGAGGAAGCAGGAGTGCACAGGCAGGGGACACATCGACACCCAACCACGGTCTGTGCTGGAAAATAGAGTGCTGCAGGTTATTGGGCGCCAGGTGGTGGGTGCCATGGCCACTGGCAACGTTGACCCCCTTGGGAACAACAACGGTATGTTCATCCTACTCCTTCTTCTCACATCCCACTTTCCCCTCACCCCACCAGCATTTCACACTTTCCAGCTAATCATGCTGTATGCATGCATTTCTCCTTTCCTGACCCCCTCAGAGGAGGAGGAAGAACACATCACATCACTGCATGTCTCACCCGCAGGCACCAGCTCAGGTACTGGCACTACGCATTCTTTAGAGGCTGGTATAATAGCAGGATCTGCACAGGGTAAGGCACCAGGGACGAGTAGACTGCAGCAAGGCCGGGGGAACAGGTAGGCCTTTAGAATAAGGGTGATGGGCATGCACACGGAGATGATAGGTGCAATGACAAGGGTGCCCGAGAGCCTCTCGGCAATGGCAAGGAGCGTGGAGGAGTCCGCCTCCAACATTGCACAAGGCTCTATGCTAACAATGGAGCCCATCATTTCCAGTCTGCAAAAGATGGTAGACTCCCAGAGAGACTGTGGCGACCCAGACCTGATGCCACATGTGATGGGCGATCTGGCAGCTTCTATTGCAATGCAGGCGGAAGCAACGCAAGGTCTTAATGCTGTAATGGAGTCTATGCTTGGTGGCATTCAATCTCGGACTGCTCTCATGCAGTCTCAGCTTGATGCCACATAAGCTCTGACTGCTGCCATCGTGGCTGGGTCTACCACCGTCGACCAGGGCTTTCACGGTGTCGCAGCAGGCCAGCAATCTGTGCGCCAACAGATTGCTAGGGATGCTGAGGTGCTGCCCCGGGGGAGTGGCAGTGGGTCAGTGGAGCAGGAATTTACTGTCCTCTCTCAGGATGACAGCATTCCTGCTCCCACCACTGCCACTCCACCATTGCCCTTGTCGCTGCCTGTCATTCAGCCAGCCCAGACTGCTGCTGCCCATGCTGAGTTGGTGCAGTCTACAGCCGGGCCTTCCAGGCTCAGAGCTGGTCGAGGACGTCCTGCAAGGCCATCTGAAGTCTCCCGCGTGGACACTCAGCAACCTTCCACCAACTGTGAGCACTTCGTTGGAGCACTAGAGTAGGCAAAGACACAGTAACGAGAGGCACTAAGGGATTGCACAAGGGTGAATATTTCATATTGTTGTTGTAAATATGTGTTCACTGATTATTGATAAATGTATTAATTCAGTTTGGATTCTTTTGTGAAGTCTCTCATTTCAGCTTTGCGCTGTGATATGGCCTGGGACAGGGAAGGAATGATGGGGATCTGGTGAGCAATGGGGATCTGGGGTTTATTCATTCGACCCGCAGCCTGATGAGACGGTCACAGACCGCCCTTCCGGAAGGCCGATTGAGTGGCTGCCTCCTCCCTTGCTCCTGTTCATCCTCCTCATCCTCATCATCTTCATCTTCCTCTTCCTCCTTCTCCACCTCTTCATCCTCTTCCTCCTCCTGAGGTGGTCCCGCAGTCCCTGGTGTCAAGGGCTGGGCCCTCATGATGGCCAAGTTGTGGAGCATGCAGCAGACCACCATGAAATGGGACACCTGCTCCAGCGAGTACTGGAGGGCTCCTCCCGAGCGTTCAAAGCAGTGGAACCGTTGCTTCAGCAGGCTGATGGCCTGCTCAATGATGCTCCTGGTGGCAGCATGACTCTCACTATATGAGTGCTGAGCAGGAGTGTTGGGGTTGCGGAGGGGAGTCATGAGTCAGGTGGAAAGCGGATAGCCCTTTGTCTCCGAGCAGCCAGCCATGAGCTTGACATGGTGGCTGGAAGAGTGCTGGTACAGGATGAAGGCATCGTGGCTGCTGCCAGGATAGCAGGCATTCACATTGAGAATTCGTTGTCTGTGGTCGCACACCAACTGCACATTAAGTGAATGGTAGCCTTTGTGGTTACGGAAGATGTCAGTATTGTTATGTGGTGCCCGCAAAGCCATGTGGGTGCAGTCAATGGCATCATGGGGAAGCCCGCTATCCTGGCAAAGCCACATGCACGCTCGTCCTGCTACTCTCTGGTGATGGGGAAGGAAATGTAGTCCCTTCTCTTACTGTGGCGGGTCGCTGTGACCTCCCGGATGCAGCGATGTACGGCAAAATGCGAGATGTTAGCTATATCTCCTGTTGCAGACTGGCAGGATCTGCTGGTGAAGAAATTGAGGGCAACGGTGACCTTGACTGCCACTGAGAGAGCCGTGGTCGCCCTGATCTCAGGCTGGAGGTCTGGTTGCAGGAGGTGGCAGAGTTCTGTGACCATCTCCTTGGTGAAGCGGAGCCTTGTAATACACTGATCCTCGCTTAATTGGAGGTAGGAGAAGTGCTCTCGGAATGCTCTCGGAGGGCAAGGTCTCCTGTTGAGAGCCCTGATGGCCCTCCTCCTCCCTCTGGCCACATGTTCCTGTCTTTCTCGCTTCCTCCGCTCCCCCTGCTGTAGATCCTGGAGGGTAAGGTCAACTGCCAGTACAGCCCCCATTAATGTAACCAAGTGTAGAATCTTGGTATTTTGCAGGAATAAATGTAACTACTTTTTAATTACCACAGCACTCCTGATACAAAATAACCTTTAAATTACTGAATTAAACTGTTGCACAATGACAAACTGATAAGAAAGTGATGAAACTCCACTAACCTGACAGCTGCAACTCATTACTCGTGATCCCTTTAAATAACGTCCCTGGTGCCGGCTTCTGCCTGCTTGATGATTCCTCTTCCTGACGAGGCGCTAAGGCAAAAATCATTTTTGCAGATTGGGTGCCCAGTGAGCGTTGCACACTCACTGATGTCACGATCTGCCTGGTGTTGAAGTCTCTGGTGGGTAACTCGTACTGGCGGCGCAACGGTGGGGGGGGGGTGGATTTGCCATGCGTCGCTGGACTCGCCTCACCCCAGCGCTACTGCATCAGCGGCCCGTTACCACCCTCTACAGGTGCTAATATGAGGTGCTAACCAACAAAACTTTTACCCCTCCACCTTTACATAATTTTATAGTGCTCTTTAGTGTAGTTTAATGGTTGTCATCTTATTAATTCACTACTGTAGTGTATGTAACCATTCCACCTTTAAGAGAACTATTTTAAGGGTTGCACTACTTTATCTTGGCTGCTGTATACTGTAATACCGGTGGTGACCACACCGGTATATAAGTGCTGTGTAATGATTTATTGGGCAGTTCCGCCCTGACCTTCAACCAGTAAAGACCTGTTAAATTTTACTCTTGTGGTCTGTGTAGTAATTCTCAATATAACACACAGACTTAACAGTGGCGACGATTACGATCTTACCCTGCGGCAGAGATACATCCAAGGCAGTTTAACGGGCGTCGAGAGGAGGCATCCGCCCTCATCATTCTGCTGAGAAAAGACTCGGGTCTGCAGAGCAAAGGAAGAAGGAAGAATTCTGACACGAAGCCTTCCATCAGCAACAGGCAGTGATCGTCCCTTCTATCACGGTGGTGGGTGAGCCGATCAGCGACGAGCAGCAAGTCGGCCACGTTGACTGTGAGTAGGGGAGGAAATAAAAAAAAAACGGAGGATATAAGGGCGGAGAACTCGACCACGGCCGGGGACAAGAGCCGGACAGAAGTCGGGGCCAGAGGCGCTGAGACTGGGGCAGCGTAAGGCACGGAAGCCGCGGTGACTGCAAACGCAGCTGGTGTGAGAGACCGGGCTGCAAGTGGGCTGGGAGACGCAACAGCGTTGAGAGAGAGCTCGACCGCGACCGGTGAAAAAGGCCGGGCAGCTACCAAGGCCGCGAGGCGCAGCGACCGGGACGATCGTAAGGCGCGGGAGAAAAAAAAAACCCGCGGAGAACTCAGCCGCAGCCAGGGGGGGAAAGGACCGGACTGCAAGAGGGGCTGGGAGGCACGATTGCAAACCGCTGGGGAGGGCGAACGCAGCAATGCGGCAATCGCCATTACAGCCAGCGGGGGGGGGGAGAAAGGCAAATGCGGGAAGCCGCCATTTTTGTAGGCGGGGGAAGAAGACGAGCGCGGGAAGGAGCATGGGAAGCCACCATTTTCGTAGGCGGGGGAAGAAGACAAGCGCGGGAAACCGCCATTTTGTAAAGGAAAAAAAAAAAAATTCTTTTGTTTCTCAAGAAGATCGCGAGGATGCCTAAGCGTGGTAACATCAATGATTTCGATCCCGATGTGGAAGATTGGGCCACGTATGTAGAACGCATAGAGATATATTGTAAGGCTTCGGGTACAACGAAATGTTATCATTGTGGAAAGACAACACACGATCAGAACCAATGCTGGTTTAAAAACCAGGAATGTAGAAAATGTGGCAAGCTTGGTCACATAGCTAAAGTATGCCGGTCAGGAAAGAAGACCAGCAACAAAAAGTCACCACAGAAAAAGTACAGAAAGGTACATAAGGTGGCTGAGAAGAGTTCGGATGAACAGAATTCGGATTCAGACTCCAACAGCAAGGAACTGGGTAGTCTGAGAATTCACAACGTGAGTAAGGAAGCTGACCGACAAACTATCTGGGTCACACTGCAGATAGCAGGAGTTCAAGTGAAGATGGAATTGGACACCGGATCGGCGTTGACGGTCATGAATAAGCAAGATTACAAAAAGTTATTCAAACATATTCCCCTACGGGATACGGAGATAGTATTGCAGACATACACGGGGCAAAAAGTATACCCCATCGGAAAGATAAAAGTCAAGGTGATACACAAGGGCAAAGAACACCAAGGAATGGACTTATATGTACTACCTGAGGGAGGTCCACCACTTCTGGGACGGGAGTGGATCAGGAAAATAAATATGGACTGGCACTCCCTAAACGCAATAACGGTAGATTCCGGAAAAGAAGATGTCAAACCTGAACGATTGTCCAGAATATTGGATGAGGCTAAAGAGGTGTTCCAACAGGGACTGGGAACACTGAGAGGAATTAAGGCAAAAATCAAGATTGCAGAACATGCAAACCCAAAATTTTTCAAAGCCAGACCGGTACCTTATGCGATACGACCTGCTGTGGAAGCTGAGCTGGAAGGGCTAGAACGTTCAGGAGTACTGTCTAAGGTGGACTGGAGTGAGTGGGCCACGCCCATTGTTCCCGTCATGAAGCGTTCATCGAGTAACAAGCCAGGGGAACCGGGGAAGGTCCGCATCTGTGGAGACTTCAAGATCACAGTTAATCCGGTGCTTCACACTGTGCAATATCCGCTTCCGCGGATTGAGGATATCTTTGCTTCATTGTCTGGCGGGAAACACTTCACCAAGATAGACCTGGCACAAGCGTATCTACAGATGGAAGTTGAGGAAGAGTCGCGTCAGTATCTCACAATCAACACGCACAGAGGCTTGTATCGATATAATAGACTGGTTTTTGGAGTGGCTTCGGCTCCAGCAATTTGGCAGAGGGCCATGGAGCAGGTATTACAGGGAATTCCAAGCACTCAATGTTACTTGGAGGATATCCTGATTACAGGAGATGACGATGAGGAACACCTTGCAAATTTGAAACTGGTGCTCACCAGGTTGAAGGAATATGGCCTTCGAGTTAATCGCCAGAAATGTGAGTTCTTTCAGAAACGGATCTCGTACTGTGGTCATGTCATTGACCAGGAGGGGCTGCACAAGTCACCTGACAAGATCGAAGCTGTTGTGAAGGCTCCCGCTCCGGAAAATGTATCCCAGTTGAGATCATTCCTAGGGTTGATTAACTATTACCATAAGTTTCTGCCAAATCTATCCACGGTGCTGCACCCGCTGAATGCTCTTTTGCAGAAAGAAGTACCATGGAAGTGGAGCGAGGACTGTAAGAAGGCCTTTCGCAAAAGCAAGACATTGATCACCTCAGAGGAAGTGTTGGCTCACTTCAACCCAACGCTACCTATTCGTCTAGCTTGTGACGCTTCTCCTTATGGTATTGGAGCAGTACTCTCACACAAGTTGCCAAATGGCTCGGAAAGGCCAGTCGCATTTGCATCCAGATCATTGACCTCCGCTGAGCGCAACTATGCTCAGATAGATAGGGAGGCTCTCAGCCTGGTGTGGGGAGTAAAGAAGTTTCATCATTACCTGCAGGGCCAGAAGTTTACACTGCTGACAGACCACCAGCCGTTGGTATCCATATTTAACCCTAAAAAGGGCGTTTCCATTATGACAGCGCAAAGGCTACAGAGGTGGTCCCTTTTCCTAGGGGCACACCAATATGACATAGAATACAAAGGATCAAAACAGCATGGGAATGCTGACAGGTTATCACGCCTACCGTTGCCAACGGTGGAAGAGGCGCCTGCAGTGGACCCAGTGGAGATGTTCCACTCAACCATAGTGGAATGTCTACCAGTAACCAGTTCTACGATCGAAAAGGAAACAAGAAATGACCCGACTCTCTCATGAGTCTACGATTTAACGGTGAAGGGATGGCCAGCACATGGCGAACCACTGTTGCCAGCATTTTCGCAAAGAAGAGAACAGCTGTCAGTGTGCCGAGGAACTTTGATGTGTGGATCCAGAGTGGTGATTCCACCCAAACTCCAGCAAAAAGTGCTAAAGGAGCTTCACGAGGGGCATCTGGGTGGAGTAAAAATGAAGAACCTAGCCAGAGCGTTCGTGTGGTGGCCAGGTATCGATGGAGACATCGAAGAAATGACCAAGAGCTGTTTAGGATGCCAGAAGGTCCAAAACGCCCCACCACAAGCTCCTCTGCATCCATGGGAGTGGCCCTCATCTCCATGGCAAAGGGTACATATCGACTTTGCTGGTCCATTTATGGATTCAATGTTCTTAATCGCGGTGGATGCACACTCCAAGTGGCCGGAGGTAATAAAGATGTCCTCCACCACCACGGAAAAAACCATAACAGTATTAAGGACCATATTTGCCAGGAATGGGCTGCCAGAACAGATCTGTTCTGATAATGGACCGCAATTTGTGTCCGAAGAATTCAGGAAGTTCTTAAAAAACAATGGGGTTAAGCACTACACGTCCGCCCCACACCATCCCGCCACCAATGGATTGGCTGAAAGGTTTGTCCAGACCTTCAAGAAGGCCATAAAGGCCATGGGTAATGAAGACATAAATCTACAACATAAGGTAGATAACTTCTTGTTGGCGTACAGGAATGCAACACATGCGGTCACAAACCAAACTCCCGCCATGATGTTTTTCAATAGAAGACTAAGATGCCGGCTGGATTTGATCAAGCCAAACATCAGAAGGGATGTAGAGAACCGACAATTTCAAGGCATGAATGAAAGGCCAATTAGAACCTTCCAGATAGGTCAACAAGTTTTGGCCCGGGACTACCGTACCGAGAAATGGCAGCCTGGAACTATTTGCACACGACTAGGACCGCTGATGTATACCGTGGACATTGGTGAAAGCATAATAAAGCGCCATGCTGACCAGATCATAGCGTCATCCGAAAAGGGACAACCTACACCACAACTTTATACGCCTAATGATGAAGCAGGGATACCCATAGTATCTACCTCCGATATGGTGATACTGGAACCAGATGAACCCGACACTGACATTCAAGCCGAATCGACCTTGCCAAAAGAACCTACTGATGTGCCTCAATAAATCCGAGACTCGATGTTAGCGAAACAAAACAAGGCTTTTATTGACTTAGAAGGTAACACACAGAGGAGAATGTATCTTCCATCCAGAGGTCTGCCGTACTGGATGTGCTGCAGGCTGGGCCAGCTTACATAGGAGCCAGGTATGGGCGGAGCCCTACACACAGTACAATACAATGGAAATGAAACTGAAACCAACCACAGTCACAGGCAGAGAAATACTGATGAGTGATGAATGGAATATTTCATCACACCTACTACACCACCGAAAACTACTACACCACCGAGGCGTTATCCGGACCGAGTCAGGAAGCCTCCAGAGAGACTGAATCTGTGAACTGTTTTTACATGCAGTTGTGTACATATGTTATGATGTTATGTTTAATGGGAATATATACTGTTAACCTAAAAAGGGAGGATTGTAGTGTATGTAACCATTCCACCTTTAAGAGAACTATTTTAAGGGTTGCACTACTTTATCTTGGCTGCTGTATACTGTAATACCGGTGGTGACCACACCGGTATATAAGTGCTGTGTAATGATTTATTGGGCAGTTCCGCCCTGACCTTCAACCAGTAAAGACCTGTTAAATTTTACTCTTGTGGTCTGTGTCGTAATTCTCAATATAACACACAGACTTAACAACTACTTAATATTTTTGTTTCTTGTTCTATAGGCTGATCAATTGGTTTACTTTTTCTTTTATACAGTTCTTGTCTGTTTCTTTGCGTCACTAATGATTTTTTATTTTAAATTTGTTTTTAAGCTGTGGGTTTTTACAACAAAACACCAGGCAATGCCATATGTTTACACCAGTCTTGGAGCTGGAATATGGTTTAAGGAAAGCAATATGAAGTTGAACTTAAATAATTGATTGGCAAGGGAGGGTACTGTCTTGACAGTTGGCATGTTCTTGGCGAATCTACCAGTTATTTTATTTTGTATAGTACAAGTTCTTTGTGTTCAATGTAACACCAATTGCACAAGTGCCTTTGCCAATTCACACCCCTGCTCTCATTTGGCTTCCTGTGCTCCAGTAAATCAACTTTAAGATTGTAAACTTTCCATGGACTTTGCCTACACCAAGTTGGGTAATCTTCTCCAGCCATAATGCGCATCTCCCATCCTCTGACTGCAAATTACTGCTTGTCCCTTTCCCATCTGCTCCATCACTGGATGTCAATCTTTCAGCCACTATGCTCTGCCCTTTCAGAAACACCTCACCTTGCAGACTCTTTCCTTTACTTCAAAACACTCATCGAAGCCTTTAGTTATGGTTTTGATCCCCTGTAGATTGCTTAACTTCCTGTTCAGTGTCCATCTCGCCCTCATGCTTTGAGGTGTTTCTATATATGAAGAGTGCAATATTTGCAAAGTGTTGGGAATGGACAGTCGATTTGTCATAGATTAAGGTTTCAGGTGTAGCTTGTGGTATTACTAACTATTCAATGAAGAAAGTTTCTCTGAGATGTAAAAATTGTGGCAGCTATTTCAATTGTAATTGGTGACCTTTTGACAGGACCAAAGATGCGTTGATCTATTTTTCATATGACCCAGTAAGAACTCTCTCTTCTCTTCCTACCCATGACACTATTCCAGAACCCATAGAAGTATTCAAAGGAGAGTAAGATAATTCTGCCCAAGATGTATCCCTGAACCAAAAGCCATCAAACTGGACTAACTGGCCACTGATCTCATTACTGTGGGTGGGATCTCGCTGTGTGTAAGTTAGTTGCCATGTTTGTCTATGTAACAATTGGCTGTGAAACTCTTTGAGAATGTGAAGGGCACTATATATGTACAAGTTTGTTCATTCTTCACCCAAGCAAGAAGATAATTGTATAGAAATAAGATAATAAGAGAGAAGCACCTATACACTTCGTGGGGCGATACCCTCTGCTCATTATACTAAAGTCACATGTGCTTACAAATTTGCAACCAATAGCAAATAAAGAAATCCTCTTAATGCATCTATTGATTCATTTTCTTTTACATTTCCTCAATTTTATTTTCTCCACGCTCTCGGATCCCCTCCAACCATGCACCAGCTCCAGGGTCAGAGGGTAGGTGGCCACTTTGCCCCAAGTATCCAAGTAAATCCTACTAGTGGCAGTGCTGCGGCTTGGACCTCTAACTGCAGGAGGCAATGGGCATGAAAATCATCCTTTTTAACTATTGTTACTGCTGCATATTGAGACCAAATCGAATCTATGGGTTTGAAGCAAGTGATGATCCAACATTTAACCCATGGAACCTGGAAACCATCAAGTAATTCCGCCCAGCAGGAAAGCATCAAAATTTGTAGATGATTGAATTAACCTCCTGGACTTTTGAGAGAATATGAATCACTGAAATTCTTCCACTTTGGAGTACTTGGCTAATCTATGATTTCAGTCGGAGTAATCTTCTAATGCTCTCCAAAGCAGATTTACTGTTCATGTTGCTCTGCAGTCTGTAGTTCAAAGGGTAGGAGCATTGCTTTGTGTAGATATGAGAAGCAACAGAACAAAGGCTTTAATTGGTTTTTTTTTCTCTGCAAAGTGCTGTTAGTCCCAGCAAGCCGTACTCATTTTTCATCACTGGCTGGTTACCTCCAAGTACAATGGCTCACTGCCAAATGCATTTATAGTTATAATTGCTGTAAGTAGATCATTATAATATGTATGCAGTACTAAGAAAATACATTGAATATGCCATTTTCAAACTTTTGAAATGGTTTGAGGTGGAAATTCAAGAAGTTTTGGGTATTGAACCGTTTATTATGCTGAGCAGCTGACTATTTGAAGCAGGATGAAGAGTGCCTTTCCACATGTACTTGTGCTGGCTGCTTGCTGCTCTGTATCAGTTCTCCATAGCTTTTTGTACATTTTAATGCAATGACGGAACATTGAGTAAACCAGCTGAGGTTTCACTCAGTACTCGTGCACCTGAGTCAGAAGGTTGTGGCTTTAAACCCCACTTTGCCTTTGATTAGTCTAGATAGATACTGCAGTGCAGCACTGAGGGAGTGTGACCTTGTTAAGCCAAGGTTGTTTCTGCCTGTTCAGGTGGATATTAAAGATTCTATGGCACCAGGGACTACCCCAATTGACTTCATAGAATCATAGAATGATGCCTGTGCAGCTCTTTGGTAGAGCTATCCAAATAGTCCCACCCCCCTGCTCTATCCCCATAGCCCTGTAAATATTTTCCCTTCAACTATTTATCCAGTTCCCTTTTGAAAGTTTCTATTGAATCCGCTTCCACCGCCCTTTCAGGCAGTGCATTCTAGATCACAACAACTCACTGTGTAAAAAAATGATTCCTCACGTCGCCTCTGGTTTTTTGCCAATCACCTTAAATCAGTGCCCCCTGGTTACTGACCCTTCTGCCACTGAGAACAATTTCTCCTTATTTACTCTATCAAAACCATTCATGATTTTGAACACTTCCATCAAGTCTCCCCTTAACTTTCTCTGCTCGACGGAGAACAATCCCAGCTTCTTCAGTCTCTCCACATGACTGAAGTCCCTCATCCCTGGTACCATTCTAGTAAATCTTTTCTGCACCCTCTCTAAGACCTTAACATCTTTCCTAAAGAGTGTTGCCCAGAATTGGCCACAATACTCCCTTATGATTGTTAGAAAAGGAAGATTGTAATAGAAGGAAGAGGTGAGCTACTTGTTCAGGGTCACCCAATCTAAAGCCTCTAAACTACCTTGAGGAGATGACTCTGCAAATCATTGACCTGGATTGAGTGGAGCACGTTAGAGAGGTTCATGCAGGAGGACAACCCCATTATTGATGCTCTTTCTTCCTATCCCAAATCTTTCACACACTAAGGCACTCTGCCAATCCCAAACTTAGTGGACATCAGGGCATCATGGTGTAGGGAATGAGTGTGTTGCTGATGTAATTTAATCCTTATTGCTGCCGTGTCACCATAGATGTCCCTGAATAACAGGAACTGAAGTATTTAAGCCCAGTACCACATAGCACACAGAGACGCTCTCTCTACCTGTAGCTAACATCAACACTGGAGTATTCACTCTGGGATTCTGATTTTGAGTTACAGTAGGGATACCTGGACTAGTGCGAGGAGCAAGTGCAGGTGGAGCCAGAGAAGTGGGAAGGAGCTTGTCAGAGGGCCAGCTCCAGACAATCTGCAGCCAATGAGTTCTGGGATTGATGACGTTTAGGGCACGCCGACAATAGATTGGGGCTTTCTGAACATTGTCAATTTGTGGAGTCATATGAGAGTACAAGAAAGGACTCTGCAAGATATTTGGGCAAGTGTGGAGGATTCCACTAGCTGTGTCTAT
Organism: Somniosus microcephalus; assembly: GCF_052327205.1. NCBI lineage: Eukaryota > Metazoa > Chordata > Chondrichthyes > Squaliformes > Somniosidae > Somniosus > Somniosus microcephalus. The sequence goes on from NC_140997.1 coordinate 149,134,882, forward strand.
GCAGCGGTGTTTCACCTCTGAGCATGTAGCACCTCTAATTCAAGTTCAGCTGAGATATCATCAACAGCAACAACAACTTGTATTTATATAGTGCCTTTTACATAGTAAAACATCCCAAGGCACTGCACAGGAGTATTTTAAGACAAAAAATTTGACACCGATCCGCATAAGGATAAACGAGGGCAGGTGACCAAAAGCTTGGTCAAAGAGGTAGGTTTTAAGGAGTGTCTTACAGGAGGAAAGAGAGGTAGCGAGGCAGAAAGGTTTAGGCAGGGAATTCCAGAACTTAGGGCCTTGGCAACAGAAGGCACGGCCACTAATTGTTGAGCGATTATAATCAGGAATGCTCAAGAGGGCAGAATTAGAGGAGTGCAAATATTTCTGGTGGTTGTGGAGCTGAAGGAGATTACAGAGATAGGAAAGGGTGAGGCCATGGAGGGATTTGAAAACAAGGATGAGAATTTTGAAATCGAGGCGCTGCTTAACCGGGAGCCAATGTAGGTCAGCGAGCACAGTGGAGATGGGCGAACAAGACTTGGTGCGAGTTAGGACACGGGCAGCCGAGTTTTGGATCACCTCAGGTTTATGTAGGGTAGAATGTAGGAGTGCGTTGGAATAGTCAAGTCTAGAGTTAACAAAGGCATGGATGAGGGTTTCAGCAGCGGATGAGCTGATGCAAGGGCGGTGATGGGCGATGTTACGGAGGTGGAAGTAGGCGGTCTTTGTTATGCTGCGGATATGTGGTCGGAAGCTCATTTCAGGGTCAAATATAACACCAAGGTTGCGAACAGTGGTTCAGCCTCAGACAGATGTTAGCGAGAGGGATGGAGTCAATGGCTAGGGAATGTAGAAAACAATGGCTTCGGTCTTCCCAATATTTAATTGGAGAAAATATCCCCCTATGTCAGATCCCAAGGCTCACTGTCGAGGGTTACACAGGAAGAACAAATAGCTGCTTAGTTGCTGTGTGCCTGTGGAACTGTAGCCGACCCAGACTTGAATCATTACCTTTAGGAGAAGAGGGGAGTAAATTGAAGGGATTTTTCTTTTGTTCTAAAATGTGCATCTTGCTGCAAATACTAATCTTGTTCACTGTTTGCCTGACTGAGTCAGTTGAGTTTAGCACCTTGTTATTTGCAGATTAGCAGGGTCTGCCAATGTAAAGTATGCACTTCAAAATATTCTTATCATTCCCCAGGTCATCCTATTATTGTGAATATAAAAAGAATTTTACTTTTTAATGGACTACACCTTGAAGCCTGAATTTATTTTTTAATGTCGGCTGTATGCTGGGACAAGAATTGATTTGATATTTAGTTTCGCTGTGGGACAAAATTTCAACTGTGCCATTAACAATCTTTTTGTTTTGTAGATTAGGTGGGAAACCTCAGATGTAGCCAGAAGTTGGGCAGATTAATTGCACACTTGGCCCGGGTAGTTGTCAGGAGCTCTGAAAGACTTGCAGAAATTGTACTGGAGTGCCAAGAGGAAGGGCACAAATATCCTACAGCCTAAATTTCTGGAATTCATAGAATCATAGAAAGTTACAGCACGGAAGGAGGCCATTTCGGCCCATCGTGTCCGCGCCGGCCAACAAAGAGCTCCCTAAACACCTCCCTCTCTCTCGCCTCCTTTAAGATGCTCCTTAAAACCTACCTGTTTGACCAAGCTTTTGTTCACCTGTCCTAATGACTCCTTATGTGGCTCAGTGCCAAATTCTGATAACGCTCCTGTGAAGCGCCCTGGGATGTCCTACTACGTTACAGACGCGATATAAATGCAAGTTGTTGTTGTAAAGCAGAATTGAGCAGCAGTAGTTCAGCATGATGTGGTTAATTCTGCATTTGAAGTCTTGAATACGAGAGATTGAGTCTGAGCTGAACAGACTGTCTGGGGAAAGAACGTCACTGGCAGAAGAAGGGACGCAAAGCTTCACTGGTGTTTGTTTATGGGCCTCCTAAAAATCCTTCTTGGCAATTGACCCTCTCAAAACTTTTGTCTTCCCTTTTTTCTATTGCTTGGTGTCCAGTGTTTTCCAGATCCCACAAAGAGCTCTGATGGAGCTTTCTGAACAAGAGGGGCACTGTAGAAATGTGTTGTAGACATCTTGGATTGATACAGAATGTTGAGGTGTGGCTCTCGTGTTCTGGTACAAAGAGCCTGACTTCAGTGCTAGCAGCACTTGTGGTGCTGCTTCAGTCATAATCTTATGGAAGACGGAGAGCTCGGCCATATTTATCAGATGCTGTAAAGGGTAAACTCTGGCATGCAGTAGGCCCTCCTTATCAAATCCACTGATCTGCACAACTTTGGATTGGCCAGACAAAGAAGGCCATCTTCCTGAAGTTCTAGACAGTGACAAAGCTGGCCACGATTTCTTGAGGATTCGCGCTCTTTTACTGGTATATCCAGTCACCATTACCTCTTGGTTGCCCAGCAAAAATTAAGTGTGATTTGCGGCTCATGGAGCCAAATGTTTGTGAATCAAGAGATCTGTCAGAATAGACCTGGGTGAGCAAAATCCTGATCAATATTTCCAGACAGGATTATCGACCTGGTCTTCTTGGTGCTGAAGATAACAGACCAAATAATTGCTCATTGTCCAATTCCATCTGTATCTCATTGCAATTACTTTATTACTGCTTGTCTTCTGAGATAGGAATAGGAATTAATTGACCTATAACTAGTGGTGACACCAGCAAGGTTACTTTTAAGGATCCCCAACAGATTTAAAAATGTTTTTCTAATTTGTTTATGGGATGTGGGCATCGCTAACAAGGCCAGCATTTATTGTCCATCCCTAATTGTCTTTGAGAAGGTGGTGGTGAGCCGCCTTCTTGAACCGCTGCGGTCCGTGTGGTGAAGGTACTCCCACAGTGCTGTTAGGGAGGGAGTTCCAGGATTGTCACCCAGCGACGATGATTATAAACAGTTCGCCTTAGGAAGCCCCATGCAGGTGAATACAGCTTTTGTTACAGATTGATGCTCACGTTCCCATCATTCCTGATGGACCGAGACAGAATGGACCAGAACAATATGGCTCAGCTATGAGGCTATTTCCATAATTTCAGTGTTGAAACCTGATTTTATAAGCTTCACTGGGCCAGAAAACCCAAGTCTGAAATGTAGGCTTTGAAGATGATGACTGCTCCTAGATGGCAAGTTGCTGGTCTTGTGCTGAGTTGTCAGGCAGACATCAAGGTGAGGATGAAGACTTCAGCCAACAGAAGTGAGGAGAAAACTGCAGAAATTTTGCCTTGGGTTACTTTTTAGCACTCCCTACTGTCTGGTTGCAGAGCAACATTAAAGATTTGGTAATGCTTTTTTAAAATTCATTCACGGGATGTGGGTGTCACTGGCAAGGCCAGCATTGATTACCCATCCCTAATCGCCCTTGAGAAGATGGTGGTGAGCTGCCTTCTTGAACTGCTGCAGTCTGTGCGGTGTTTAAACACATCTCTGAATATGAGTTCAGGCTTTGAGGTTTGAGAAACTTAAAATGGAGAAAGACAAGTCAAAATACCCAGAAATAAAGTTGGAGAAAGGAAAAAAAACTCAACCTGGGTAATGTAATATAGCAACGATACACTGTACTAGAGAATGGTAAACTCCACGCACGGTGAGTTTATAATCACTGCACTGCAGTGTCTTCCCAAGAGAAGCATGAGAAAACCAGAGGAGGTTTCTCTAGTGTTTCATTGGTGGTCAGCATTGGTGGGCATCTGTCTCCTTTGGCTGAATATGATGCATGCTGCAGGGAAATATCAGGTGAAAAAGGAAAGGAAGCAAGATAATCGCCTACAGAAGCCACAGGATTGTACCACAGGTTTGGGGACTAGTGTTTAGTGCCAAAGCCTGAAGGAATGCAGGCTTGATCCAACATTCTGCTGAGCTCCTGACGTCAGTCCTGTCAATGTGGGAAAGGAGGGAGAATTGGAGGAAGAGTCATCCCTGGTCCTTATTGTAGGTGCTGATGGCTGTTTGAACAAGCCCTTCTTGTTCAAAGGCCAACAGGTATGGTCCACAGAAATTAGAATGGAAAATGGATAACAAGAGGCTAAATACTCTTTTAAAAATGATCCCAAACACTAGATGCGGGACACCCTTAAAACTGCCCCCCAAATTCTAGAGACATTGGGGGAGAAATTCGGTATCGACCCATTTGGGGCGCTAACTTTTAAAAGTTGAAAAAATTAGCGGCAGGTGCTAATGCTTTTCAACTTTTAAAAAAATCACATGCTCCCCTTCCTTCCTGGAGCGCAATAGGCAGCAGATGGGGCAGTACCAGGGTGCTGCGCACCGGATGACTTCACGATCTCCGGGGCGCAGGAGATCATGACGTTAGGGTTTACCGCCACTGCTAACCTGCAGGGGAAGTTCGCAGGTGCTGGTACTCTCACCGTATCCGGTCACAAAGCCAGTAGTGCCATGTTAACACGCCCCCCCGAGGCGCTAACGGGAGGCGCAAAGGTCAATTTCTCCCCCTAAATGTTCTTGAGAACCACCCTCAAATAAAAAGTTAAGAAAGCAAAATAATTTGAACTCGAGTCTCTCAAAGGTAATGGAGCATTCCTTTGAGCTGTAAATCCTGGTGCTCATTTAGAAATCCCTTTGTGGCCTCACCCCTCCCTATCCCTGCCATCTCCTTCAGTCTTTTTTTCCTGCATGCACCTTCTGCTCTTCTGAAGGGTCTCTGGGCTGTCTTATCTCCTATCCACCTCCAGCCACAGAGCTCTCAGCTGTCTTGTGTCTTCTGCTCTGAATGCTCTCCTTTTGAAACCTCCTGTCTTTTACCTGTTTCTGTTACTTCAAAAACCCCATGAAAATCCACATCTTTGACCATGTTTGTGGTCACTTCCCCTAACTCTTCTACCATTGCTTATTTTTGCCACCGTGAAGTGTTTTGGGATGCTTTATTATGTTACAGGTGCTCCAAGAGTCAACATTGTTGCATTAAGATATTGCAAGAACCCCTAGAATTTGCTTTTCGTCACAAAGGGTCACTTCAGTTGCTTTCCACCAGGGTGATTTCACCCATTCCGTGGCATTTTTAAAATTAGGGCCGGGCCCAAATGATTGAATATTAATTTCAGACGCAAAAGCCCTGATACATGTTCTACATTGTCCCTGTAATCTACTTGTACTGCCACAAAAATTGTATTTGAAAGTGCAATTGGGATATTTATCGCTGCAAAATTCCAGGGACATGAAACATTTCAAAGCCCATTCACAGCTGCACTGAATTAAAAAAAAAGTATGTTGGACTCTATGAAACAGAAATACTCTGAGTAAGTGGAATTAACACCAGCGTACTAATGCCCCACTGGCAGAATTCAACAGGTAAATATATTACCTAACGTGTCAAAGGGTCAAACCCAGGACTGTGTTGGGTTGGTTCCACATTAGGCTGTGCTTTTCCCAGCAGATACCTCAGCGGAGCTAATTTGTACTTAGTGATGGGAAGTGTGTTTGTGTGTGTGTGGATGTTGTATGAAGACAGAAAGAGACAGTGATACTTCCCTTTAGATGCAATGGACCTCTGACACCCACTGCCAAGGTTCACGCTTGAAGAATGCCTACCTGGCTGAGGTACTGGAAAATCACTGGTGCCAGTGAACCGGTGAACTGAGCAGGAATCACTCCAACGGGAATGGATGGCACCTGAGGCGCGAATTGCACTTCCAGTCCGCATCGCTTTTGAGCAGGCAACTTGAAATATTGCCTTTTAAAAGCTTCCTTTAACCACGTGGAAATGCGATCATGTAATTATTTTCACCTCCCTGTAGAATCCCCATTGTCTCATTCTTGCAGCAGGGCTAATATGTACTGTCACGGGCACTGATGAAGTGCTGGCACCCTGGGGCTGTGGCAGCTGATGTGCTTTGAAATGGGAGGCTGCTGCATAATTTAAAGCTACCGCTTGACAGCACAGATTCATTTCTGTAAGTGCAACGAGAAGAGAAGATTTACGTTACTGCAGCTGGAGCCAGCATAAGTGATACATCTGGATGGTGCTCAGTGAGAACATTACTGTCAAGGAGATTGTAGTGGGCTTTATCACACATTTTGCCTCACCAGTGGCAAAGCAGAATTGAAGCAGTGAATGCATTGTTATTCATAATGGTGATGGTGGTTATTACTACTGCAGGCTATGAGAGCTGATGGAATGTGTACAATATAGTAAATAGTGCCAAGTGTGTGCTCCCAAGCTAGATGTCAATTATTTCAGATGCCAATGAATGTATTGGATTACATTAAACGTTCTCTCTCTCTATTGAAGGCCATCATCATATCCTCTACTTTTATATTTTGTTTGCCTTCCTGGAAATGTGTTTTTCAAATAATTGTTTGGCAAATCTTTTTTCTAATGGGAGGAGAGAGCCATGTGCCATTTCTGTAATGAGACAGTCATATTGCAATGATGCATTTTAATGCAAATTACATTGTACTGCATTCCAAACACACGTAATTTGCATTAAAATGCATCATTGCAATACCACATTATAATTACAGAAATGCCACACAGCTCTCCCCTCCCATTACAAAAAAGATTTGCTAAACAATCAAACTATTGGCAGCCTACCATCTTTCCCGATCCCAGTACAAAAAACAATCGTACTCAGTCAGCCTTGTTAGAATTGGAAGGTCGCAGGCTCTTGCTGGATTAATATTACTCTTTAGTCAGGTTCCTGCTGGTCTCTATCTATTTCACATGCTCTGAATTGCACATGCTCTTTACAGCAAGGGACCCTTCTCCCAACCCCCTCACCCCCCTCCTCCCATCCCAAGGACCAACAAAACTTACCATAGTTGTAGCAATTGGAGTGTCGGCTGATGCTCCTTTATAGGATGTGCTTCCAGGTGGCACTGTCATCAAGGAGAGGTGGGCCACAATGTTCAAAAAAGGTTTTGAGAGAAATCAAGTTAGGACGGCAAACTGGAACAGAAATGCAAGTCATGAATGAGTGATTTGCGATGGGTTCACACCTGTGGCTTCCCACAGGGTAGGATTCCATATGCTCTGCTGTTGGGAAATGTTGTGAATGCCTCCACACGGAAGACTGCAGGCTCACGAATGATGATATTGCAATGTGTACAACATAGTAAATATTGCAACACGTATGATCAACTTCAGATATTGGAATCATGTATCGTATTACTCAGCTGACAGTGGCACAATCAACTTTTACCACATTAAAAATATAATAAACATTTTTATTACTTTGAAAGTGTGGAGATATGAGAAATATAACTACAGTTCCCAAACTGCACACAGTATAATAGAGTGTAGGTGATGGATGGTGTAAGATTCGCAAAATTCCCACATTCCCCCAAGGTTATGTAAGATTTGCAAAATTAATATTGTCAGATAAGGGTCCTGTGGCAGAAGAGGCCTTTGCTTTTAAAAGACTGCTTTAAAAGAAGCCCAGAAAAGGGACACATAAAATGGCCACCAGACCCCGTGACTAGCTTTCTGGACACTTTAAAATGGTTCCTGCAGTCCCCAGACAGCCTTTGTGGATTCAACCCACAGTAAGTTCTGGAAGCCGTTTCTGAGTAAACGAAACCAGACACGAACACATACATATGGATTGGATGCAGATCCAGTCAGATCGGCCTGTAGATAAAGGCCATCTAAATGTTTACCCAGACAAAGGGAAACAGTTTTATATTCATAAGGGGAGCATCAAAGACCCATTAAAGACATCAAGAAGACATTCAAAACAATGCAGAGTCATTCCAGACCAGAGATGGCTATCACCGGCCATCCCGAAAGCAGTTTAAATATAATAACTACCCCATTGTGATACAAGCCCGTCAAAAGTTAAACAAAGACTAACCTTGATTTGGCAGGAGATAAAGGCTTCTTTGAGAAGTATAACTGGAGGCCCGGGGTAGCCACCGGAAGCCATCAGGAAGCGATCAGGAGGCTCATCATCCTCCTTCACAGATCACCAACTCGGAAGGATTGAAGAAGAAGAAGAATGAGGCAGCCATCAAGAAGGTGATTCGAGTCTGCGTCCCGCCCCGGGGTAACCATCGGGAGATCGTCGACAAACCCCGGGCTGCTGACGAGACAAAAGGGCAACAGCCCTACAGAAGAAACCCATGTGAAAATGGTAACCAGCTAGAGACCTCTCCAACCGTGGTCAAACAGACGGTCTCCGTCCCCGCCGACGTCCAGGCCTGCCAGTGTCCAGCCTGCCCGTGACCTTCACCTTGAGAGAGAGAGAGAGAAGTGTGGCGCAGCTCGCTGTGGCTCCACTGACCACACGGAAACAGGACGCCTGAGGGGATCAAAACGCAGACGTGTTTCAAAACTCTATATTTTTCCAACTGGATTGGTGAGCATGTTTCTGGCCCTTCATAATCGGATCTAGATAGGTTAAGGGGGTGGGCATTTTGGGTATAATTAACATGAGTTGTTGTCCCTCGATGTTCCGTGTGTTTCCCCATTTCATGATGATGTTTGTAAAGTATAATATGCCTGTATCTATTTTAGTTAGTACTGTATTTTGATTTGTTTTTCCCTCCCATGTACCCTCTTATTTGCTTGCATTTGATTTGTTTTTCCTTATGCAATAAAATTTCATTTCATTTTATTAAACTTGGTCGATGAGAGTATTCTCTGCATTGTAGTTCCTGCATCTAAGTCCAGTGTCTAGAACCTAAGGGGTGAGTGGGTCGAACCACTCAAGGTTTTACTGTGCAAGAGGGAGAGAGAGGCCTCTAGAGAGAGAAACCTCTGCGATCCAAAGAGGAGAATCCCTTACAGTTATTAATAAAAGGGACCCTGCATGGACATTTTAAAAAGGGTACCCAAAAGATGGCGTCCGCACCTCGTGACCAAAAGCCTGTGAGATTTTAAAAGCTTGGACTCTGTAGCACAGAACAGGCAGTTTTGGGAAATCGAAACTTAAAATGCATTTCTGTGAAAAGGACTTTGTGTTTGAAAAACCAGACAGTTAAGCAAACACTGAATATGCATTTCGTCAACAGATCAACCCAGTTAGGCCTAAGCGTAAAGCCATTAGTTTGTCCGCATAAATAATCGGAAACAACTTAAGGAAGCCACCAAGGCTGGACAGGCCGATTAAAATGCATTAATGACAATACAACTCGGACATCAGGCCAGCAGGTGTGATAAACGGCCATCTAAAGCCAGTTAGTTTAGATTGGTGTAATCATTTAAAACAGCCCGCCAAAAGTTAAACAATGGACTGACCTGATTTGGCACACAGATTAGGGCCTTCTGAAGGAGTATAATTGTAGGCCCATCAGTACCAATCGCTCTCTTACTCGTGACTCTTACTCGTGACTCTTACTCGTGACTCTTACTCTTGCTCTTACTCTTGACTCGTGGGCTGCTGCTGCCCGGACTCGTGCCCTGGCCCCGTGGCGGGTTCTCTTCTCGCTCTCCGCTTTGTTTAGCAACCAAGGACATCCATACCAATCACAGGAAAGGGGAACGAGACCTGAGTCCAAAGTCACCCAGGACACCCAGGCCACGAGAGAGAGTAGAGGAAATGAGGCGAAGCGAAACGAGACGAAGAATAAGGTAGAGACCCGACAAGAGCAGAGAAGGGCAGCAAAAGACGCATTGATAACGACCGAGCGCCTAGTTATAAGCTGGCGCTTGGGGAAGAGAATAAGTTGGCTATTGAACACTGTGAATGAACTGGCATTAAACGCAGGTGTCCACACCGTAATGAATATACTGGCGTTCTAAGAATGGGTAGAAAAATCTAAGCAGTAAAGACTGCCAACGCAATTTTACCGCTGACGACCGCCCGAGGGAGAAGAAGAAGAGAACCCATCGCGACGAGACGACGATGGTAGCTGAGGAGAGGAAAGGTGTGTCGCAGCAATCAGCTCCAGCACCGCGCCCTGAGACCACATGGTGACGGAGCACCCCAAAGGACAGGAGACCAAACCTCAAAACTCGCAACTGTTAAAGCAACAGGCTTTGGATTGGTGAGCATGAATTCCTGGCCCCTCATAGCTTAATCTAGTTAGGTATAGGGGGTGGGATAAGGATAAGGGGATTGTTAAAGTAGTTGTTTTTCCCTCGATGTGCTGTGTGTTCCCCATTCCCTGTATAAGTATAGTTATTTTGTTTATGCCTGTAATTGTTTACCAGTAATTTCTCATAAGACTGTTGTTTTATTTCTGTTTTAATAAAATCTTGGTTTTCTTACACCAAACCACTTGTCTACTCGATTTTCTTCTGTATCGCCGCCTGCACCTAAGTCCGGTGTCTAGAACCCAGGGGCGATTCGAACCACTTACCAACAGTCAGGGGCATAACTGACTGGGCGCACGCGCCAACCCGCCACCCCCCTACAATGGTCTAAATTGTCCAAATATATATAGCCAATCTCTTGGTGGTAATGAGAGGTGCTTATAAATACACACTTGTTCTGCAGTAATCTTGATGAGAAAATGTATGGGTGACCTATATGCACACTCCCATTAACTTAACATTTTTTCCCTTGCATTGTACTAATCTGCACTAAGCTTTAGGGAGATATTAAGGGTACAGTTCTACTAGAACGACCAGTTTTGGACTGGTATCTGCAGAGTGTGATGTTCAGATCCGAGTTAAATTGCCAACTGCTCACGTGTGTCGTTGATTCATGCACAAAGATCAGCTTTGTGGCAGCTAATTTTCAATGTTCAAAATGCTTGAGCTGCTTTTTCTTACTATCAAAAAGATTGAAAAATAAGTTTTAAAATCTCTCCAGGGGTTCCAGTGCACTACTTAGTCATTTTAAAACGTGGCTTTGGAGTGAGCTGGAACTACATTGCACCTGTTGTTGACTCCAAGCAGTCTGGTCTCGCACCTCTCTCTTCAGTGCCCAGAGATTAGATAGCCAGTCTGACTCTTCAGTTACATAGAATGTACTGCATGGACACAGGCCATTTGGCCCAACTTGTCCACGCCGGTGGACATGCTCCACACGAGCCTCCTCTCAGCCCACTTCATCTAACCCTACTGCCTCTTTCACATTGATACAAAACTGATAAAAAAATTACATCAACACGCAAGTGTTAGTATAATTGCACTCTGTGTGGAAGATGAGACTTATGGGACAGGGGAAGTAAATCAAAGAAGTAAAAATAGAGCAATCTTTGGAAAAATATCTGTCCGCATTGCTCCATTACAGAAATAATTTGGTAAGATTTGTTGTTGGAGGAAGGACCTTGTAAGTGACAGTTCTTCATGTGGACATATGCCATACTTGTACTGAAGCTGTCCGTGAACCCTACAATGACCAGCACAGCTAGAGTGTCCAGCGATCTCTGCCAAGCTCCTTTCTCTCTGGCCTCTGCAAGATGCCACCTGTGGAATGCAACTGAGCGTGGATCATCAGCAGAGTAATGGATCGAACCGTCACCGCCTCCCCTCACTCCACTGCATTGCAGGTTGATGTGCCATCCCATAATGGATTTGATTCTTAAGTTACTGTTATGTTCACAGACAGAAAAATGGATGCTAATGTTATTTATGTGTACGGGTATATATGTATATACAGGTAGACTATCCTTTATCCGAAAACCTCGGGACCAGCCGTGTTTCGGTTTTAGGAAAATTTCAGATTTCGGAAGGTGCGCGAAAACACTTCGGTTTTCAGAGGTAATTCGGTTTTCGGGAGTGCGGATAAAGGATACACTATCACTTATCCGAAAGGGTGGGATAAATAATGACTATAAATACTGTAGTTACAGGGATAAATACTGTAGTACAGTTTATTTGTAAGGAAAACATTCAGTAAAACTTCAAACATGTACAGGTACAAACTAAGCTAAATACCTGTACATAAACATGCAATAAAGGTACATTACATCTGGCTTGAGGATCTTGGAGAAGATGGTACATCAGTGTTGTCATCATTGTCATCAGGTTGGAGTTGGACATCTGAAGATGGGCCAGGAACAGGATTCTCAAGTGATGAAGCAGCATTACATCTGGCTTGAGGATCTTGGAGAAGATGGTACATCAGTGTTGTCATCATTGTCATCAGGTTGGAGTTGGACATCTGAAGATGGGCCAGGAACAGGATTCTCAAGTGATGAAGCAGCATTACATCTGGCTTGAGGATCTTGGAGAAGAGGGTACATCAGTGTTGTCATCATTGTCATCAGGTTGGAGTTGGACATCTGAAGACGGGCCAGGAACAGGATTCTCAAGTGATGAAGCATGACTACGACAGACGGCCTTTTTAAAGACTTCTTCCAGTGTCATCTGTCTCATTAACATTGGTTTCTGTCTAAGCAGTCTCTCTTTAATTGAGTAAACTTGCATAATCTCTTGCTCACTGATAAATGCACATTTTTCAAGGCCAGCAATTAACTGATCACACATTGTCACCATATCGTCTATGGGGATTTTTTCACCTGTGTTCACAATGTCATCATCATCATCACTACTGTCCTCATGCTTGTCTTTATTTAACACCATTTCAGCAATTTCCCCATCACTCAACGAATTCACAACAGGTGCATCATTGTCAATGTTCAGCACTTCTTCGATGTCAGCTTCCTCTAACGTATTTACACTTTCGGATGATAAACCTTTGGCGTAAGTGAGGAGGTTTGATATCATCATCTTCTCCTGACTGACAGGAAATCCTTCAAACTCGTCATCTGCAGGTCCATCTTCATGAAACATCGTTGAAGGCCAAAGTCTGTGCCAAGCATTTGTTAATGTTGGTTTGTCAACATCATTCCAAGCATTAGCAACTGCATAAATGGCATCCTTAACATTGAATTCTTTCAGGAAGCTTTGGATTCCTTCACCTCTGTTGATTGCATCAAGCATAGAGTTCAAAAAAACGTCTTTATACTTGCTCTTCATGGAGTGTAAAATTCCTTGGTCACAAGGCTGTATTAAAGATGTCACATTAGGGGGAAAGTTAATGCCGAAAACATAACTTTTCACAAGAAGTTCAGGAGGGGGATGTGCGGAGCAGTTGTCCAGGAGCAATAAAATTTTGCAGTTTTCTTCCAGTCCAACTTGCCTGCAATGAGCTCATGTCGCTGGTACGAAGTGGTTATTGAACCAGTGAGAAAATATTCCTCTGGTTACCCATGCTTTCCTGCTCGCATAATAATGCACAGGTAAATTGCATACACCTTTCAAACATCTCGGATGTTGGCTTTTTCCAATCACTACCAACTTTAACTTGTGTGTGCCTGCAGCATTGGCATACCCAAGAACAGTCAACCTGTCCTTAGCATCCTTAAAACCTGCTGGTGCACTCTCATCAGCCGTTGCTAATGTTTTTCTAGGAACGTAGCGCCAGAACAGAGCTGTTTCATCAGCATTGTAAATTTGTTCAGGACCAAGGTTTTCATCCGATATTATTTTTGCAAACTCATCTATGTAATTTTCAGCCGCTTCATGATCAGCAGAAGCTTTTTCACCACAGATTTTCAGATATTTTATACCATGACGCTTCTTAAATTTATGCAGCCAACCTTCTGAATATTCACACTCAACTTCAATGTTCAGTTCTTCATGGTATATTCTAGCTTGCTTCATGACCATCAAAGCAGTCAGTGGCACACGTTCACCTCTGCGTTGTCGAATCCACTCAATCAGCACACGGTCAAGATCTTCATTTTTTGCCCTATGCAATGTTTTCCTACTTTTCATTAGTTTATGGTCATCACTGTCAGTGTAAAATTTCAACAACTTGTCTTTCTGTTTCTTTAAGTCATATACGGTGGTACTTCCCACACCATATTCTTCAGTAAGATGTCGCACAGACACACCACGATCAAGCTTCTGCAATAACTCCACTTTCTGCGATATCGATAATGAGCGATGCTTCCTTCTCTGCTTCTCACGGTTACCCATTGGGGTATCTGCAGCTCTTTTTAGCATTTTCACAAATTGTTAAAAGCCAGCAAATATCTAAGAGAGCAGCAAATATCTAAGAGAGCTGCAAATATCTAAGAGAGCAGCAAATATCTAAGAGAGCAGCAAATATCTAAGAGAGCAGCAAATATCTAAGAGAGCAGCAAATATCTAAGAGAGCAGCAAATATCTAAGAGAGCAGCAAATATCTAAGAGAGCAGCAAATATCTAAGAGAGCAGCAAATATCACACAGAGCAGCATAACACCTGCGTGGGTCACGCATCGGCAGCGTCGGGTCATGCTTTGCGCCACTTTCGGCTTTCAGAGGTTTTCTGGTTTCGGATGTGCGGATAAAGGCTGGTACACTATCTCTTATCCGAAATGGGGTGGGGGTCGGCGGGGGTGGGGTATGGCGGGGGGGTCGGGGGTCGGGTGTCTGGGGTCGGTGGGGGTCGGGGGTCGGTGGGGGTCGGGTTCGGCCGGGGGGTCGGGGGGGGGGGGTCGTGGTCGTGCGCATTTCGGTTTTCAGAAGTCATGCTTTGCTCCACTTTCGGCTTTCAGAGGTTTTCTGGTTTCGGATGTGCGGATAAAGGCTGGTACACTTACGCTGAGCGATTTCGGTTTTCAAAAGTGTGGAAAAATGCTACACTATCCCTTATCCGGCTAGGCCTGTAAGTCGTGCGCCACTCTGGTCATGTCGTGCGCACGAATCACGCTGACCGAAAAAACCTTCGGTTTTTAGAGGGTTTCGGTTTTCGGAAGTCCGGATAAAGGGTAGTCCACCTGTACTGCATAACTATGACAGTCAAAAGTGAAAGAGGCCATTATAAATTCAAAACTAACTGACTTCACGCAGCAGCAAACAGCCATTCCTCACAGTGATGGGGGTTATTACCGGTACAAGCTGAGAAGATATTTAGAACATAGTAAATGCCACCTATCCTTGCCTACCTGATATCAATCTTTTCAGATGCCTTTTTATTTAATTTGATATCAAAACTTTCTCGACTCTGCCTTGAATGCAACCTGCCTGAGTTTCCTCTCTCCTGCGATCTGCTAAGTAAGTCCATTGCGGTTTCTTGTTATAGTCTTTGTGCCCATTACCAGTATATTTGTTGCTGGGAGACTCGGCACTCGGTAGCACTGAGAGGTAACTGCAAATGCGCAATAAACATCTTGAACCATTATTTCCAGCGTAGCCTCTGAGGCTAGACAAGATGTGCAGCTTTAGCAGTTTGAACAGATGGTGCTCCATTGCTTTGCATACCAAGAAGCAGAGTTTAAAATCCCGAATTTAACTTGCACATATTTATTTTCCACATGTTCTACTTGTGGCAAATTTATTATTAGTGTTAAAAAAAAAAGCTATATTTAGAAAATGTCTGTTTGGCAGGCTGATGACAGCATTGAGATTAATAGAGATTAATAAATGATAGAGTTAACATACAAAGGGTAAACGGGTTTCATTAACATTTGTTGTGTAACTTAACCTGACTGAATATTATTAGGACTCAGCATTAGTATCGGCAATAGTTTACTTGGGATACTTTGCTAACCTTTCAGGTTCACCTTGCGGAGAGAGGGAATTTCAGACAATGTGATAAGTATTCAGATGCAATTACCTCACTGTATAATTTGAGGACCTTGATTCTTAAGTTATTCTATGAATGTAGCTAGCATTAAAGGAGGTTATCTTTTTAAAAAACAAAATCTTGCCCAGCAACAGCTATTGTGAGCTGCTGTTTATTAGGTCTGAAATTCTTCATATGGTGTGTGTCCAGTCTTAAAATGGTACACAAGATCATAAGAAGGCCCTTTGGTACTGTCCTTCCAGAAGCCCAACGCTGCCATCATCCCATCACAGAATCTAATGGTTTCTTGGTTTCAACTACCTAGCCTGGAAACCCATTCCAGCTGTTGATCACCATCTGCCTAAAAAACACTTCCTGTTCTAAGCTTGCCCTTCAGAATCCTAAAGCTCTGCCCTCTTGGCCTGCTGCCTTGGTATATCTGAAAGTATTGTCAAAGAGACGAGTGGAGAAAGGTCTATTGGGAATACGTTAACCGACAAGCACTCGGGGGGAAAATTCGGTACCATAGCGTCTCCCGTTAGCACCAGCAGATGGTGCTAACGGGGTGCTAGGGCATTATTGCTGGGGCGATGCGAATCTAGCACCACACGCCAAATCCCATAGAAACATAGAAACATAGAAGATAGGAGCAAGAGTAGGCCATTCGGCCCCTTGAGCCTGTTCCGCCATTTAATGAAATCATGGCTGATCATCCAAATTCAGTACCCTGTCCCTGCTTTCTCCCCATATCCCTTGATCCCTTTAGCCTTAAGAAATATATCTAACTCCTTCTTGAATATATTTAATGAATTGGCCTCAACTGCCTTCTGTGGTAGAGAATTCCACAGGTTCACCACTCTCTGGGTGAAGAAATTCCTCCTTATTTCTGTCCTAAATGGCTTACCCCTTATCCTTAGACTGTGACCCCTGGTTCTGGACTCCCCTGCCATCGGGAACATCCTTCCTGCATCTAGTCTGTCTCGTCCTGTTAGAATTTTATAAGTTTCAATGAGATCCCCTCTCATTCTTCTAAACTTTAGCAAATATAAGCCTAATCAACTCAATCTCTCTTCATACGTCATCCTTGCCATCCCAGGTATCAGTCTGGTGAATCTTCGCTGCACTCCCTCCATGGCAAGAACATCCTTCTTCAGGTAAGGTGACTCTAGCATTTTCCCCACTACTGATGTCAGGCTTACCAGTCTGTAATTCCCCGTTTTCTCTCCACCACCTTTTTTGACTAATGGGGTAACTTAAAGGGTTGACGGTGGATAGGCAATGGCCAACATTTAAAGATTGCATGGATGAACTACAGAATTTGTTCATCCCTGTTTGACATAAAAATAAAACAAAAAAGGTGACTCAACCGCGGCTAACAAGGGAAATTAGGGCTAGCATAAGATCCAAGGAGAGGACATATAAATTGGCCAGAAAAAGCAGCAAAACTGAGGATTGGGAGCAGTTTAGGATTCAGCAAAGGAGGACAAAGGGATTCATTAAGAGGGGGAAAATAGAATTTGAAAGTAAGCTTTCAGGGAACATAAAAGCTGACTCTAAAAGCGTCTACAGATATGGGAAGAGAAAAAGTTTGGTGAAGTCAAGCGTAGGTCCCTTGCAGTCAGAATCAGGGGAATTTATAATGGGGAACAAAAATATGGCTCACCAATTAAATACATACTTTGGTTCTGTTTTCACAAAGGAGGACACAAATAACCTTACAGAGATTTTGGGGAACATAGGGTCTAATGAGAGGGAGGAACTGAATGAAATCAGTATTTGTAGGGAAATGGTGTTGGGGAAGTTGACGGGATTGAAGGCCGATAAATCCCCAGGGCCTGATAATCTACATCCTAGGGTACTTAAGGAAGTGGCCCTAGAAATAGTAGATGCATTGCTGGTCATCTTCCAAAATTCTATAGGCTCTGGAATAATTCCCATGGATTGGAGGGTAGCTAATGTAACCCCATTATTTAAAAAAGGTGTTAGAGAGAAAATGTGGAATTATAGACCGGTAAGCCTGACATCAGTAGTGGGGAAAATGCTAGGGTCCATTATAAAAGATGTACTAGCAGAGCACTTGGAAAACACTGACAGGATCGGACAAAGTCAACATGGATTTACAAAAGGTAAATCATGCTTGACTAGTCTACTGGAATTTTTTGAGGATGTAACTGGTAGAATAGATAAGGGAGAACCAGTCGATGTGGTGTATTTGGACTTTCAGAAGGCTTTCGATAAGGTCCCGCATAAGAGATTGGCGTGCAAAGTTAAAACACATGGGATTGGGGGTAAGGTACTGACTTGGATAGAGAACTGGTTGGCAGACAGGAAGCAATGAGTTGGAATAAACGGGTCTTTTTCCGAGTGGCAGGCAGTGCCTAGTGGGGTGCCGCAGGGATCGGTGCTAGGACCCCAGCTATTCACAATATATATTAATGATGATCTAGATGAAGGAACTACATGTAATATCTCCAAGTTTGCAGATGACACAAAGCTGGGTGGGTGTGTGTGCTGTGAGGAGGATGCAGAGAAACTCCAGTATGATTTGGACAGGTTGGGTGATTGGGCAGATGCATGGCTGATGCAGTATAATGTGGATAAATGCGAGGTTATCCACTTTGGTGGCAAAAACAGGAATGCAGATTATTATCTGAACGGCAATAGATTGGGAGAAGGGGAAGTGCAACGAGACCTGGGTGTCCTTGTGCACCAGTCACTGAAGGTAAGCATGCAGGTGCAGCAGACAGTTAAGAAGGCAAATGGTATGTTGGCCTTTGTAGTGAGAGGGTTCGAGTACAGGAACAAGGATGTCTTGCTGCAGTTGTACAGGGCTTTGGTGAGACCACACCTTGAGCATTGTGTGCAGTTTTGGTCACCTTATCTGAGGAAGGCTGTTCTTGCCATGGAGGGACAGCAGCAAAGATTCACCAGACTGATACCTGGGATGGCAGGAATGACATATGAGGAGAGATTGGGTCGACTGGGCTTACACTCGCTGGAGTTTAGAAGATTGAGAGGGGATCTCATTGAAACTTATAAAATTCTAACAGGACTAGACAGACTAGATGCAGGAAGTATTATGTTCATTAATAAATAGACATTCTTATTATGAACACAGCTAGCTTTTGCTAGACACTTTTATTGAGCACATGTGGACTAGGTACAGTATCTGTAGAGGCTTCCATTTTGACTGCTGCCTTGTGGGTAGCCTAGTGCCTCATGGGTAATGTAGTCTTAATACACATACAGCTGGGTAGTGTAGTCTTATACATACAGCTATATACAGCTCTACACAGCTCTACGGCTCCACCTAGTGTCCACTATAGAATGACATGTTATTGATCATTACATCCCCCTTTCTTTGAGGTTTAACAAAATCAATATCAATCAACTTTCAAGAAAACAATAAAGATAATATCAGTAACACTTTTGTTAGTGCTCTATAAACATAAACATTTTCAAAACAGTCAACACATTTTCAAATCTTTACATTGTACTCAAAGATTAAGTCTATCAGGCTTTTTTACTTCACGTGTGGATCTTCTCAACACGGGTGAGTCTGATGCGTCTTCATGAGATTGTTCTGGCGGTGAATGACAAGATGCAGTTGCGGCATTGTCATCAATCTGGTCTTGAATAGTCTCTTGTGTTTTTAGGAGGGAACGGCGGTTCCTCCTGAGAATCTGTCCTTCCTCAGTTCTAACAGTGTATGACCTTGGTCCTACTTCCTCAAGAACTGTAGCTTTCCTGTTCCATGCATCTGGATCCTCAATCCTGACAACATCATCCCTTGTCAATGGTTTTAGAGTTTTGGATGACTTGTCATAGTATGATTTCTGTTTCAGCTTTAACAGTTGAAGTCTCTGTCTCAGTTCCTCACTTTGCTGTTCTTTTGCACAGCAGGGTAGCGTGGTGCGCAACTTGCGACCCATTAGTAGTTCAGCAGGTGAAGAACCACAGTCTAAAGGTAAGGCTCGGTAGCTCAGCAGGGCGAGATAAGGATCAGACTTGCTTTCTGTCGCTTTCTTCAGTAGCTGCTTGAGAACTTGAACACCTTTTTCTGCCTTACCATTTGACTGAGCATACAAAGGACTGGATGTGATGTGCTGAAAGTCATACTGTGCTGCAAACTGTTGCCACTCCTTACAGTTGAAGCACGGACCATTGTCGCTAACGGCAATCCTGGGAATTCCATGTCTGGCGAAGATGGATTTCACATGCATTATGACACTGCTTGCTGTGGTGCTTGAGAGCAGCGCCATCTCAGGATAGTTAAAATAGTATTCAATCACTATTAGATAGTCTTTACCATTTAAATGAAAAAGGTCCATACCAACCTTTTGCCATGGTGCTGTTGGTATGTCAGCTACTATCATTGGTTCCTTTGCTTGTTTGTTTTGGTGTTTCTGACATGTCTCACATTTGCCTATCATGTTCTCAATGTCCTTATTTATGCCAGGCCAATAAACAGTGTCTCTTGCTCTCCTTTTGCATTTTTCAATTCCGAGGTGTCCCTCATGAATCCTTTTGAGCATGTCTTGACGTAGAGCCTGTGGAATGACTATTCTGTTCTGTTTTAGTAATAGTCCACTTGCGACACTCAATTCTGACCTTATGTGAAAATATTTTGGACAGGAACCTTTTGGCCAACCATGATGAATGTTCTCTATTACTGTTTGTAATACTGTATCTTTTACTGTTTCTTCTGCTATTTGCTTTGATTTTGTGTCTGACACGGGCAGCGCAGCAGTGACCATACTCACATGAACATCCACGTCTTCCTCAGTGGAGCTCACATGACTCATTGTGGGTGCTCGGGATAGTGCATCTGCTAACACTATGTATTTGCCTGGTGTGTAGATCAGTTCAAAGTCATATCTTTGCAGCTTCATCATGAGTCGTTGAATCCTTGGAGACATCTCATTCAGGTTTTTTTTTATGATGGCAACCAGAGGGCTGTGGTCTGTCTCAACTGTGAAGGTGGGAAGTCCATATATGGAGCCATGAAACTTTTCTAGTCCAACTACCAAGCCTAGACATTCCTTTTCAATCTGTGCGTAGTGACACTCAGTATCAGTCATAGGCCTGGAGGCATAGGCAACAGGCTTCCAATCTGCACCCTCTGCTTGTAGCAAGACCGCACCTAGACCATCTTTTGATGCATCCATTGACACTTTGATTCTTTTTGTTGGGTCAAAGAAGGTGAGTACAGGTGTGGTTGTCAGCACTGTTTTGAGGTTTATCCACTCTTGTTCATGTCTTTCTGTCCATGCGAACTCATTTGTTTTATGTAGCAGGTCTCGCAGACAGGCTGTCTTGGCTGACAAGTTAGGAATGAACTTTCCAATGAAGTTTATCATCCCCATGATGCGTAGCACACCTTTTTTGTCAGTGGGTCGGGGCATTTTGAGTATGGCGTTTACTTTTTCCATATCTGGCTCTATTCCTTTACCAGATAGATTATCTCCTAGGAAAGTGACTTCCTGGATGCCAAACTGACACTTGGCTTTGTTGAGCTTCAGTCCATTCCGGCGTATGCTCTGTAGCACTTTAGTCAGTCTCTCATTGTGTTCTTTCAGTGTGGAGCCCCAGATGATGATGTCATCAACATAGACCCGAACTCCTTCCAGACCTTCAATTATGTGTTCCATCACTCTATGAAAGATTTCAGATGCAGATATTATCCCGAAAGGCATTCTGAGGAAACAATACCTGCCAAATGGTGTGTTGAAGGTACAGTATTTGGTGCTCTCTTCATCCAGTTTTAGTTGCCAAAATCCTTGTGAGGCATCGAGGTTTGTAAAGTATCTGGCACCTGACATTTCACTGGTGATTTCTTCTCGCTTGGGAATCTGGTAGTGCTCACGTTTTATGTTTGCATTTAAGTCCTTTGGATCCATGCATATTCTTAGATCACTGTTCTTTTTCTTTACACATACCATGGAGTTAACCCAGTCTGTTGGCTCTTCGACTTTCCTGATGACTCCTAGTGTGGTCATTCTGTCCAGTTCATTCTTGAGCCGGTCACGCAGGGGTGCTGGAACTCTTCGTGGAGCATGTACCACTGGCTGAGCATCCTCCTTTAGCTGGATCTTGTAAGTGAATGGTAGAACTCCAAATCCTTTGAACACATCCTGGAAATTATTCACTACAGAATCCATCGAGTCATCTGGTCTGCTTATGGCACAGTTTATACGGTAGACTCTCTTGATCAGTTCTAAGTCCTCACAAGCTTTGTCACCCAGTAGTGAATCAAGTCTTTCAGCCACAACAGAAAACATGAGATGATGCACTTTGTCTTTGACTGTCACTTTAAGTCTGCATACACCTAAGCTATCTATTTTCTGTCCATTATAGTCCTTCAGTCGTACTGACTTTTTCTGTATTTTGGGCTTTTCTTTCATATTGTTAATGTCACTCATACTGATTAAGTTTGCTTTTGCCCCAGTGTCTAGTTTCAAGGTAACTAATGCTCCATTTACCTGCAGTGGGATCATCCATTTGTCCTCTTTTACTGCATTAACTTTATGTTCAGCATTGTCCATTTCTGTTGGCTGCACATTTTCTGTATCCTTTTTGATATTGTCACATGACACCATTCCTACAAAAAATGTCTCACTTAAATCAGTGTCCTGAATTACATTAACTCGTTGCCCTTTCTTAGTTTTTACTTTTGAAAAGCATTGTTTGGCAAAGTGATTTCCATTACACTTTGTGCACATTTTTCCAAACGCTGGGCATTGTCTTAACTGGTGTTTGTAACCACAGCGTTTACAATTAAAAATTTCATCCTCCAATTGCTTTTCATTTCTGTTCTGCCCACGTTTCTTCCCCTTATAGGACACAGCACTGACAGCCGCATTATCACTCATTACAATCGCATCATTATTGATTTCACTGAAAGTCTTCGCGTGCTTTCGAGCTAGCTCGCTGGCTTGGCATATTTTCACTGCATTTTCCAAATTTAGTTCGGTTTCTCTCAACAGACGTTCCCTGACTTTTTTATCATGAATACCAAACACAATCTGGTCACGAATCATGGATGATTTCAGCTCAGAGAAATTACATGTCTGTGCTTTCAGTTTCAGATCAATTATAAAGCTATCAAAAGTCTCATTTTGCTGCTGTGTCCGAGAACAGAAGATGTATCTTTCATAGGCCTCATTCTTTTTGGGAGAGCAATGTGCATCAAATTTTTTTAGCACATCTTCTAATTTTTCTCTGTTCTCCTCTGGATTAAATACAAATGTATTAAATACCTCTATCGCCTGTGGGCCTGCAACCGTAAGCAGCAACGCTATCTTCCTTGCGTCTGGCTTCGTACCGAATCCGATGGCTGCAATGTAGAGTTTGAATTGTTGTTTAAGCGTCTGCCAATTGTAGTCGATGTTTCCTGTGAGTTTCAAATGCTCTGGTGGCTTCAAATTCTCCATATCGCTTTTCACAATTTTCAGCAGATCTTCACCATCCTGGTACCATCTTATGTTCATTAATAAATAGACATTCTTATTATGAACACAGCTAGCTTTTGCTAGACACTTTTATTGAGCACATGTGGACTAGGTACAGTATCTGTAGAGGCTTCCATCTTGACTGCTGCCTTGTGGGTAGCCTAGTGCCTCATGGGTAATGTAGTCTTAATACACATGCAGCTGGGTAGTGTAGTCTTATACATACAGCTATATACAGCTCTACACAGCTCTACGGCTCCACCTAGTGTCCACTATAGAATGACATGTTATTGATCATTACAGGAAGGATGTTCCTGATGGCGGGGTGTCCAGAACCAGGGTTCACAGTCTAAGGATAAGGGGTAAGCCATTTAGGACTGAGATGAGGAGGAATTTCTTCACCCAGAGAGTGGTGAACCTGTGGAATTCTCTACCACAGAAGGCAGTAGAGGCCAATTCATTTAATATATTCAAGAAGGAGTTAGGTATATTTCTTAAGGCTAAAGGGATCAAGGGATATGGGTTAAAGGCAGGGACAGGGTACTGAGTTTGAATGATCAGCCATGATCTCATTGAATGGCAGAGCAGTCTCGAGGGGCCGACTGGCCTGCTGCTGCTCCTATCTTTTATATTTCTATATGTCTATGTAATGTTCTCCAATCCATCCTAGCCAACTTGTGCCTCATACCATCGTAGTTTCCTTTATTTAAATTCAGGACCCTAGTCTCTGAGTCAACTACTTCACTCTCCATCTTAATGAAGAATTCTTTCATATTATGATCGCTCCTCCCCAAGGGGCCTTGCACAACAGCATTGCTAATTAATCCTTTCTCATTACATAATACCCAGTCTATGATGGCATGATCTCTAGTTGGTTCCTTGACATATTGGTCCAGGAAACCATCCCGTTTACACTGAAGGAATTCCTCCTCCACAGCATTGTTACTAATTTGGTTAGCCCAATCTATATGTAGATTAAAGTCACCCATGTTAACTGCTGTGCCCTTATTGCACGCATCTCTAATTTCCCGTTTAATGCCATCCCCAACCTCAGCATTACTGTTTGGGTGTCTGTTTCAACTCCCACTAATGTTTTCTGCCCCTTGGTATTTCTCAGCTCTACACATACAGATTCCACATCATCAGAGCTAATATCCTTCCTTACTATTGTGTTAATCTCCTCTTTAACCAGCAATGCTACCCCACCTCCTTTTCCTTTTTGCCTGTCCTTCCTGACTATTGAATACCCCATAATGTTGAATTCCCAGCCTTGGGCACCCTGGAGCCATGGCTCCATAATTCCAATTACATCATATCCGTTTACATCTATTTGCGCAGCTAATTCATCCACCTTATTAGGAATGCTCCTCGCATTAAGACTCAAAGCCTTTAGGCTTGTTTTTTAACACTCTTAGTCCTTTAAGAATTCTTATTTACTGTAGCCCAGTTTGATTTACACCCTTGATTTCTCTGCCTTCCAGTTTTGGTTTTCTCTTTCCTGTCTTTTGTTTCTATCCTTGCTTCCCTTTCCTCTGTCTCCTTGCACAGGTTCCCAACCTCCTGCCATTTTAGTTTAAACCCTCCCCAACAGCACTAGCAAACCCTCCCCCTAGGACATCAGTTCTGGTCCCGCCCAGGTACAAACCGTCCAGTTTGTACTGGTCCCACCTCCCCCAGAACCGGTTCCAATGTCCCAGGAATTTGATTCCCCCCCCCTTGCACCATTCCTCTAGCCACGTATTCAGCTGAAATATCCTTCTATTTCTACTCTGACTAGCACATGGCACTGGTAGCAATCCTGAGATTACCTGTTTGAGGTCCAATTTTTCATTTACCTCCTAACTCCCTATATTCAGCTTTTAGGACTACATCCTGATTTTTACGTACATTGTTGGTACCTATATGCAACATTACAACTGGCTGTTCACCCTCCCCCTCCAGAATGTCCTGCAGCCACTCCGAGACATCCTTGACCCTTGCACCAGGGAGGCAACATACCATCCTGGAGTCTTGTTTGTGGCCGCAGAAACACCTATCTATTCCCCTTACAATAGAATCCCCTATCACTATAGCTCTCCCACTCTTTTTCCTCCCGTCCTGTGCAGCAGGACCACCCATGGTGCAAGGAAGTTGGCTGCTGCTGCCTTCCTCCGATAAGCCATCTCCCTCAACAATATCCAAAGTGGTATATCTGTTTGAAAGGGGGATGGCCACAGGGGACCCCCGCACCACGCTGCCTGGTGGTCACCCATTCCCTTCCTGCCTGTGCAGCCTGTGCATCAGCATCGCAAATGCTCCAGTATGTATCCATTCGCAGCTCCAGCGCCGCAATGTGGTCTGTCAGTAGCTGCAGTTGGATACACTTCCCGCACACATGGTTGTCAGGGACACAGGAAGTGTCCCTGATTTCACACATAGCGCAGGAGGAGCATGCAATGGGGCCGAGCTGTCCTGCCATGACTTACCCTTTAATTAATTTGTATTAATTTAAATCAAATCAATACCACTAATTACACTACAATTAAATGATATACTCAAGGGCCCTTGGTTACTAGCACTCCCCGATACACAACACAGAACTTAGCAACTATAACCACAAAAATTAAGACCTTCTAAATTTTATAAACTATTAATCTTAACTGTCAAACTATAGAGTAGTATAAATACTCACTTGGCCGTACTCACCCAATCAGCTGCTTCCTCTTGCCAGCGTCTCTTTTTGAATCATGACATGGCCCCGGAACGCCGCCGCTGGTCTGTGAGATTGGTAAGCCTCTGTAAAAAAGCCCGCAAAAGTGTGTTAAGTACTCACTGTACCGTCGCTCTCTGCTCCTCCCGACACTGGCCTCTGTAAAAAAGCCCGTGAAAGTGAGTTTAAATACTCAATGAACCTCCGCTCTCACCGCTCCCAACTCTGGCCTCTGTAAAAAAGCCCGTGAAAGTGAGTTTAAATACTCACTGAACCTCCGCTCTCACCACTCCCAACACCAGCCTGTGAAAGAAAGCCCGCAAAAGTGAGTTTAAATACTTGCTGAACCTTTGCGCTCACCGCTCCCGACACTAGCCTGTGAAAAAACGCCCGCGAAAGTGAGTTTAAATACTCACTGAAACTCCGCTCTCACCACTAATGACAATGGCCTGTGAAAAAAAGCCCGCGAAAGTGAGTTTAAATACTTACTGAAACTCTGCACTCACCACTCCCGACACTGGCCTGTGAAAAAAAGCCCGCGAAAGTGAGTTTAAATACTCACTGAAACTCTACTCTCACCACTAACGACAATGGCCTGTGAAAAAAAGCCTGCAAAAGTGAGTTTAAATACTTAATGAAACTCCGCTCTCACTACTCCCGACACTGGCCTGTGAAAAAAAGCCTGCGAAAGTGAGTTTAAATACTCAGTGAAACTCCGCTCTCACCGCTCCTGACAATGGCCTGTGAAAGAAAGCCCACAAAAGTGAGTTTAAATACTCACTAAAACTCCGCTCTCACTATTCCCGACAATGCCATGACTTACCCTTTAATTAATTCAAATTAATTTAAATCAAATCAATACCACTAATTACACTACAATTAAATGATATACTCAAGGGCCCTTGGTTACTAGCACTCCCCGATACACAACACAGACCTTAGAAACTATAACCACAAAAATTAAGACCTTCCAAATTTTATAAACTATTATCATAACTTTCAAACTATCGAGTAGTATAAATACTCACCTGGCCTTACTCACCCAATCAGCTGCTTCCTCTCGCCCGTGTCACTTTTTGAATCATGACGTGGCTCTGGAACGCCGCCGCCGGTCTGTGAGATTGGCAAGCCTCTGTAAAAAAGCCCGCGAAAGTGAGTTTCAGTACTCAGTGTACCGCCGCTCTCTGCTCCTCTCGACACTGGCCTCTGTAAAAAAGCTTGCAAAAATGAGTTTAAGTACTCACTGTTCGCTGCTCTCTGCTCCTCCTGACACTGGCCTCTGTAAAAAAGCCCGCAAAAGTGAGTTTAAGTACTCCCTGTACTGCCGCTCTCTGCTCCTCCCAAAACTGGCCTCTGTAAAAAAGCCCACGAAAGTGAGTTTAAGTACTCACTGTACCGCCGCTCTCTGCTCCTCCCGACACTGGCCTCTAAAAAAGCCCGCGAAAGTGAGTTTAAGTACTCACTGTACCGCCGCTCTCTGCTCCTCCCGACACTGGTCTCTGTAAAAAAGCCCGCGAAAGTGAGTTTAAGTACTCACTGTACCGCCGCTCTCTGCTCCTCCCGACACTGGTCTCTGTAAAAAAGCCCGCGAAAGTGAGTTTAAGTACTCACTGTACTGCCGCTCTCTGCTCCTCCCGACACTGGCCTCTAAAAAAGCTTGCAAAAGTGAGTTTAAGTACTCACTGTACCGTCGCTCTCTGCTCCTCCCGACACTGGTCTCTGTAAAAAAGCCCGCGAAAGTGAGTTTAAGTACTCACTGTACTGCCGCTCTCTGCTCCTCCCGAAACTGGCCTCTGTAAAAAAGCCTGCGAAAGTGAGTTTAAGTACTCACTGTACCGCCGCTCTCTGCTCCTCACGACACTGGCCTCTGTAAAAAAGCTTGCAAAAGTGAGTTTAAGTACTCACTGTTCGCTGCTCTCTGCTCCTCCTGACACTGGCCTCTGTAAAAAAGCCCGCAAAAGTGAGTTTAAGTACTCACTGTACCGCTGCTCTCTGCTCCTCCCGAAACTGGCCTCTGTAAAAAAGCCCCGAAAGTGAGTTTAAGTACTCACTGTACCGCCGCTCTCTGCTCTTCCCGACACTGGCCTCTGTAAAAAAGCCCACGAAAGTGAGTTTAAGTACTCACTGTACCGCCGCTCTCTGCTCCTCCTGACACTGGCCTCTGATAAAAAGCCCGCGAAAGTGAGTTTAAGTACTCACTGTACCGCCGCTCTCTGCTCCTCCCGACACTGGTCTCTGTAAAAAAGCCCGCGAAAGTGAGTTTAAGTACTCACTGTACCGCCGCTCTCTGCTCCTCCCGACACTGGCCTCTGTAAAAAAGCCCGCGAAAGTGAGTTTAAGTACTCACTGTACCGCCGCTCCCTGCTCCTCCCGAAACTGGCCTCTGTAAAAAAGCCTGCGAAAGTGAGTTTAAGTACTCACTGTACCGCCGCTCTCTGCTCCTCCCGAAACTGGCCTCTGTAAAAAAGCCTGCGAAAGTGAGTTTAAGTACTCACTGTACTGCCGCTTTCTGCTCCATTGACACTGGCCTCTGTAAAAAAGCACGTGAAAGTGAGTTTAAGTACTCACTGTACCGCCGTTCTCTGCTCCTCCCGAAACTGGTCTCTGTCCTCCCTCTCAGCGCTGCCGCCGCTAACAGTTATTACCGGGAGCCTCAACACCAGGTGGATCTTAATGTCAGTGAGTGTGCCATGCTCACGGATCACCCGGTCTGTGAAATTGATTGTTGCCACCTACCTTTGCGCCTGGAGGAAACAGCAACAGGGAGAGCTGGTGTGGAGCACCAGGAAGCTGGCTCCAGGGATGTTATTTAATGGGATCGTCGGTAATGAGTCACAGCCGTAGGTTAGTGGAGTTTTAGTGCTTTCTTATCAGTCTCACGTAGTGCAACAGTCTCATTCCATGATTTCAAGGGTATTTAGTATCAGGACTGTTGTGGCAACTAAAAAGTAGCTACATTTATTCATAAAAAAGTTAAACTGCTACACTTGGTTACATTAATGGGGGCTGTACTGACAGTTGACCTCGTCCTCCAGGATCTTCAGTGGAGGGAGCGGAGGCCACGAGAATGACTGGAACATGTGCCCAGAGGGAGGAGGAGGGTCATCAGTGCTCTCAACAGGAGGCATTACCCACCGAGGGTATTCTGAGAGCAATTCTCCTACCTCCAATTAAGCTTCACCAAGGAGGTGGTCACAGAACTCTGCCACCTCCTGCAACCAGACCTCCAGCCACAGATCAGGTTGACCATGGCTCTCTCAGTGGCAGTCAAGGTCACTGTCGGCCTCAATTTCTTTGCCAGTGGATCCTTCCAGTCTGCAACAGGAGATATAGCCATCTATCACTGCATCTGAGAGGTCACAGAGGCTCTCTACAGTAGGAGAAGGGAGTACATTTCCTACGCCATCACCAGAGAGAAGCTGGACAAACGTGCGTGTGGCTTTGCCAGGATAGCAGGATTCCCCATGGTACAGGTGCCATTGACTGAACCCACGTGTCTTGTGGGCACCTCATAATAATCCTGAGATCTTCCGTAACGGCAAAGGCTACCACTCACTTAGTGTGCAGTTGGTGTGCGACCATAGACAGCGAATCCTCACCGTCAATGCCCACTATCCTAGCAGCAGCTATGATGCCTTCATCCTGCACCAGACTGGTGTGTCAGCACTCTTCCAGCCACCACATCAAGCTTGCAGCTGGCTGGTCAGAGACTAGAGCTATCCGCTCTCCACCTGGCTCATGACTCCGCTCCGCAACCCCAGCACTCCTGCACAGCACTCATATAATGAGAGCCATGCTGCCACCAGGAACATCATCGAGCAGACCATCGGCCTGCTGAAGCAATGGTTCCGCTGCCTTGATCGCTCGGGAGGAGCCCTCCAGTACTTGGCTGAGCGTTGGCTGAGCGAGTGTCCCATTTCGTGGTGGTCTGCTGCATGCTCCATAACTTGGCCATCATGAGGACCCAGCCCTTGCCACCAGGGATTGCGGGACCACTTCAGGAGGAGGAAGAGGGAGAGGAGGAGGAGGAAGAGGAGGATGAGTAGGAAGAGGAAGATGAGTAGGATGATCAGCGGGATGAGGAGGATGAGGAACAGGAGCAAGGGAGGAGGAAGCCACTCAATCGGCTTTCCGGAATGGTGGTCCATGACTGCCTCATCAGGCTGTGGTTTGAATGAATTAAACCCCAGTTCCCCATTGCTCACCACATCCCCATCATGCCATCCCTGTCACAGGCCAAATCACAACGCAAAGCTGAAATGAGAGACACCACAAAAGAATCCAAACTGAATTAATAAATTTATCAATAATCAGTCAACACATATTTACAACAACAATATTAACTATTCACTCTTGTGCAATCTCTTAGTGTCTCTCATTACAGTACATTTGTCTACTCTAGTGCTCCTATGAAGTGTTGGCCCAGTGGCTGCAGCACGGCTGGTGGAAGGCTGCTGAGGTTCCACGCGGGAGACTTCAGATGGCCTTGCAGGGCGCCCTCAAGCAGTTCTGAGCCTGGAAGGCCCGGCTGTAGACTGCACCACCTCAAGCTGGGCGGCAGCAGTCTGGGCTGGCTGGATGACAGGCAGCGACAAGGGCAATGGCGGAGTGGCAGTGGTGGGAGCAGGAATGCTGTCAGCCTGAGAGAGAACAGCAGATTCCTGCTCTACTGACCCACTGCTACTCCCCTGGGGCAGCACCTCAGCATCCCTAGCAATCTGCTGCAGATTGCTGAGCTGCTGAGACACCGTGAAAGCCCCGGTCGATGGTGGTAGACCCAGCCACGATGGCAGCAGTCAGAGCTTGTGAGGCATGAAGCTGAGACTGCATGAGAGCAGTCTGAGATTGAATGATACCAAGCATAGACTCCATTTCAACACTAAGACATTGCGCTAATCCACCTGTGCTGCAATGGAAGCTGCCAGATCGCCCATCACACGCGGCATCAGGCCTGGGTCGCCACGGTCTCTACGGGAGTCTACCATCCTTTGTAAACTGGAAATGATGGGCTCCATGGTGTGCGCAGAGCCTTGTGCAATGTTGGAGGTGGACTCCTCCACACTCCTTACCATTGCCGAGAGGCTCTCGGGCACCCTTGCCATTGCATCTATCATCTCCGTGTGCATGCCTATCACCCTTCTTTTAAAGGCCTCCCCATCGAGATCCTAATCTGAGTCCTGTGCAGCAGAACTCGTGCACGAACTCGCCCTTCGGGTAGCTGGCCCCCGAGCTACTCTTTCCCCCTGGCCTTGCTTTAGCCCACTCGTCCCCGGTGCCTCACCCAGTGCAGATTCCGCTACTATACTAGCCTCTAAAGAACACGTAGTGCCAGTATCTGAGCTGATATCTGTGGGTGAGACATGCAGTGACGTGATGTGTTCTTCCTCCTCCTCCTCTCTCACCTCACTCTCTATGGTGTCCTCAGAGACAGGCTGCTCAGGTGCTTGCTGATTATCTGAAAGCATAAAGGCACAAGAGTCGGGTTAAGGTGAAGGGAGGGAGGCAGGAAGGTAGAAAGGCATGCATACAGCATGATTAGCTGGAAAGTGCGAGATGCTTGTGGGGAGAGGGGGAAGTGGGATTGTAAGAAGGGGGTCAATGTCCCCAGTGGCCATGGTGCCCACCACCTGGTGCCCAATAATCTGCAGCACTCGATTCTCCAGCGCAGACAGTGGTTGGGTGTCTGCTTGTCCCCCACATGTGCGCTGCTGCTCCCTCCGGTTGTGAGCCACCTTGGCCTGCAAGAGAAAGGAAATTGTGTGAGTGAGTGCGGAGCAATGTGTTTCAGTGATGTGCCTGCCATAGTTGAATAGTCATCATTGTGTGCAAGGTGTGAGATGTGGGTGTGAGTGTTGGTAGGTAGAGATTGTTGGTGGGTGAGTGCTGGGTGTGTGGTGCTTTGGGCAGTGTGTGAAGATTGTGGTTCAGATGGTGGTATGTAGCATTTGTTGAAGCATTGACTCACCCTGACCACATAAGTGAGGTCATTAAATTTCTTCCTGCACTGCGTTTGGGTCCTGGGGACCACAGTGCTGCCCAGGGTGTGCTGTGTTACCTCCCTCCACATGGTGCGGAAGACTTGTGTAAAGGGGGATTCTTTTAACTGGTTTAAGGTAATTCACCTGGTCTGCAGCCTTTGCCTGCACTCTGACCAATTCCAAATAAACCAATTTTCAAACAGCGGTTTCGAATCGCTACCCCACCTTCCAGTTCTGACTGCAGGACTTATAATTAATGATGTTAAAATGGGCACGTGGTTTGGATGAGAAAAAAATCAAGCTTTATTAACTAAAAGAAACTATAATCAAATATCAAACTATACCACACGAACACAGTAATTACAGTAAAATTGCTTAAATGGGGGAATGCAGACGGTAAAAATGAGGGGTGAGTGACTACAATGTTGATTAAACAATCTTAGCAATTTCCCCTTAATTACCATCCCCCAAATCCTTACTAGGTTGCTTTGCTGAGGAGTCAGAAACTCTGCTCACATGTGGTCCAGCGAAGTGAGAGAGAGAGAGAGAGAGCGAGGCTCACCTGTGGTCCCAGGAAGTAAAGAGAGCGATAGCTTCTCAGGAGCTATCATATATACCTTGTGAGCACCTGCTGTTTGCCTGTCTGGAAAATTCGCGCCCAAAAATTCCAATTCACAAGAGAAAAGCTATGATTGGCTAACTCAAAGTGGTTGGACTGGGTTAGTGTGTCTGCACTGTGGGGCCAAAATGTTCTCGCCCACATCCGGAGTTTACCTGGGCTGAAACAAAGGGAATGCAACAGCCCTATTGTCCAATAATAGGTGATTTAAACCCATTCAGTTCTTAAACGGTTGCAGATCAAAAGTCAATTTCAGGGTTTCAGTCTCTCATTGTCTGTGAGGGAGCTCTGAATGGCTGTGTAAACATTGCAGTTACAAATCAATTGTCCTGCGGTCAATTCTCAAGTGGGCAATTGCCTAAGTCAATAAACAACTTCAAGTGCTGAGAGGGAAACTCCCTTTGATTGGCAGGTCTGACTCACAGCCCCTGTATCCTCCCACTTTATACGCACAGGCAACTCGAGCTGCTTGCTGCTCCTTTGGCTATGCTTTCTGTGGCCATTTTAAAACCTTTTGTGATTGCCCAAACTCCAGGGAACGATTTTATTAAGATGTACTGTCTCAAGGTGTGTGAATATTTTCCACAGAATTCCTCGACTCCCGTGTTGTCCACGTTCTTTCCATCTCAGAACAGTCATTAGCGGTTCTCGGCACATTTTAAAACACTGTAGACCAGTCACATCACGCAATTCTTCGTCCACGATGTGGACCAATATTTTCAATCTTCAGGGAAATAGGGGAAATTTTGCGAAACCCCTACATTCCCCCCTTTTGGTACTCCCAACTTGCTTGTAGTATCAACTTGAAGGAGTGAGCAAAATTTTCAGACCCCCTCACAAACAACCATCCCCTGTATTTACCTAACAACTATCTGCCACTGATCCCCCGAACCGTCCTTTCACCTAAAATTCGAGAAAAACTGTGGTACGGTAGGCATCTTACAGATACATCAGTTTACAATAAGGGGTCTCATACCCCTACACGCTTGTAAAACTATACTGCAATCAAAATTTACAATCACTTTTTACATTATAACTTATTACAAAATGTTGCAATCTTAGTTACACAATGTAATCAAAATGATCCCAAGCACGAAGAGGGTCCAACGCCTCTGCTCGACTTGGAGTTGTCACAAAATGATCCCAAGCATGGAGAGGATCCTTCGCCTCTGCTCAACTTGGGGCTGTAACACAAAATACAAAAAAACTTGAACAACATGCTTAAACAAACCCCGACCATCATGTGCCAATGATGGGTCGCAAAATTCGAGTGGGTATTGCTCCTCCCACCCGGGCAGTAAAAGTACCTTCCACCCCCCTTTGATCGTCTTAAACTTTAAAACAGGCAGAATGGATTTACTGACCAGCCTGCTCCGCCAGCCCCGAGCCGTTCCCTTGTCCTTTTGTGGAGGTGGGGTACCCCTCATGTTTAAAATTCCCGGGCACAGACCGAGACCGGGGAGTATGGGACCATGACTCCCAGTCCCTCCCCCTCCTGTCTTCCCTCGACGAGCTGCAGAAAATGATAGGTGCCTATGTGGCGGCTCTCCCTGGCCCCACACAAACTTGGATCCCAGATCCGGCCACCCACTCATCCTTCCCAGCCACACTTACCCTCTTTGCCCGTGGGCCCCCGGGTGAGTTCCTCCCTCCCCTGACCGCACCCACGCGACTCTTGGGTCTCCCCTTCCTCTATTACAATCTTTCCCGGGCCATCACCACCCACCCCCGGGGAACGCGTCCCTATCAGACAAGGCGCCCACGCTTCCCCATCATGACTCCTCAACAGCGAGGTCTCCCGCAAGTGAACTTCGGTCAGGACAGTGCTGGGTTGGGGGCCATGCCCCATCCAGCTGGGGCCATCTCCTCCCCATAGGAGGAGTAGGCAAGTTCCTCCGGACCCTGTCCGGTTTTTCCTGAAGATCACTGTGGGGTCTCCTGGATTTGTCCAGTGGCGAAGTGATCCCCAACATTCCGTATCCGTATCTTCATTCGATGCCCAGCTCGGGCTGGGCGAACATGGCTGCTTCATGGTCCAATCTCCTGCAAAAACTTAAAAGGACACGCAGCCAGGTCTCACTGACCTGCTGCCTTAGGTGGAGACATGGTCGGGTCCCTCGACCTCGGACCAAAATACAAACATTTGGCACACATGTAAATTTAAACTCTTTAAACTTAAACTTAAAACTAGTTATATCAACAAACTAAAATACACCTTAAAAGCACGCTATATTCACACCAAAGCTATAATACAAATGCCGCCCGTCTCCGGACGGCCAGGCTAATCTCTGGCACTGTCACAGATTGCTGCTGTCTGCAGCGAAGCTGGACTGCCTCCTGTCTCTGGTCCCCCGCAGCTTATGGCTGTTGAGTGGGGACCCCTGCCCTTTGGCTTCTCCCCGGTTTGGGAGATTGCTCTGTGTGGCACGTACCCTGGTGACCACCTTTTCTTGGGCTTGTGGGCCCACTGCGTCCTTCTGAGGGGCGTCTCAGTGGGGGAAACTTTGGCTGGCGGACCCTGAGTCAGGGTCGCAGCCCTAGCTGGCTGGGAACCTTCTCCCCCATGTCCAAAACCTGTTACCAGCTCCCCTGCAAGAGGAATTGCTATCCCTGCCCCCCCAGGGTCCCACATCATGGGGGGAACCATTCTAGAGGCTGGCTGGGAAGCTGGTCCCTTTAAACAGGCGAGTGCGCCTGCGCTAACCTTCTCCCCTGAGTCCCGTGGCAGAGGCTGTGAAGCCTGTGTCTTCAAACAAGCAGGTGTAACTGCTTGAAAAAATTGAGGAAGAGCCGTTGTGGTCCCGCAAGCAACCGCGCCTGCATGAACAATCTTTTCGGAGTCCCTCGGCAGAGGCTGTGAAGCCTCTGTATTCAAACAGGCGGCCGCGCCTGCACAAACGTCCTCTCCCTTGTCCCACGGCAGAGGCTGTGAAGCCTCTGGCTTCAAACAGGCAATCGCGCCTGCACGGGAAAACAGAAGAGGGGCCGCTAGGGTCCCACAGGCAACCGCGCCTGCGTGAACAATTTCTTTAAAGGGCTTGGGAACTGCTACACTAGCGCACGCAACCACGCCTGCGCGTTCGGTCTCTTTAAAAACGGTTGGAAGAACCGTTGGGTCTTCCAAGCAGGCTTCTGCGCCTGCGCGTTTATTCTGGGAAGCGGGGATCTTTAAATGGCCGACTGCGCTTGCGCGCTTGGCCTCACTGAGGAAAGGGGTCGCTGGGAGTTCTGGGTTCGCGACTGCACCTGCGCGAACCCGGTGTTGAGAAATCTCTTCCCTCAGTCGCGTGGCTGCGCCTGCGCAGCCCTCCTTTTGGCAAAGCTCTCCCCTCAGGCGTGCAACTGCGCCTGTGTGGGAAAACTGAAAAGGATCCGCTGGGGGTATGGGCTGGGGAACCGCGCCTGCGTGAGCAGTTTCAGTGGATGGAGTGGCAGCAGCCTGCAGATTTCTGATCCCAGGCTGCTGTTTCTCCATTTCTAAGCTACCTAACTTGCTCAAATTCAAACTTTGGGCAAAACTAGGGTCCCACTGGGGTAGGGAAGTGCCCCAATTTGTGGGCTGGACAACGTTTCCCTGGGAACAAGCCACAGTGCCTGTGTTCACAGCCTGTGAACTTGAACTTGACTGGTGGGCAAACTCATGTTCTCTTACCTGGGTGGCTTTAAATGGGGAATTTTGGACTTGGACCTGTCTTTGGTCTGGGGCCAAAACTATCCCCTTTGTGCCTCCCTTGTCCTGGATTTCTGCTACTAGACCTGCTCTACAGGGGTCCCAGAACTCTCCTTCTGTGTTCCCTGGCTTAAACAGCTTACTCTGCCCAGGAATGGCTCCTCCCCCCACACAAGCCACAGCACTTGCCTGTGAACTTGTACCTACTGTGGGCTGAGGATTCCTATTCTCGGGTTCACTCCCAGCTGCCTGGTTGGGGTTGACTTTAAACCCCTTTCTTTCCAGTCCTATACTGTAGGCCAGTCACATCACCCAATTCTTCGTCCACGATGTGGACCAATATTTTCAATCTTCAGGGAAATAGGGGAAATTTTGTGAAACTCCTACACTTGTGGTGAGGGCCTCCTGCCACTTGCCGGGTAGAGCACCGCCCTCCGTCTCTCCACAGCGAACACCAATGCATCCAATGCTTGATTGCAGAATCTGCGGGCTCTCTCCCTGGGGTGTGGATCATCCATTGCTACAGCTGCTTCAGTCCTCTGGCTCCTTCTCCTTGACCTGCTGCTACTTGCTGAGGCAGTTGCACAGCTAGCAATGTTGAGAATGAGGCTCTGCAGTATCAATGAACTTCCCCTTTCAGAACTGGAAAAAGCCTGTGGCAATCATGACTTGTGATTAGACTGCATGCAATATTGGTCCACCCTTTGAGTGTAACGTCAATGAGCTTGGGCTTCAAGACTTGAATGAGGACTCCAATCATTTCTTTGAGCAGTGAGCATGAATTTTGCGTTCAGTCTAAAGCATTAGCGCCTGCCACTAATTAACATAAGAACATAAGAACATAAGAAATAGGAGCAGGAGTAGGTCAATCGACCCCTCGAGCCTGCTCCGCCATTCAATAAGATCATGGCTGATCTGATCCTAACCGCCAATCTACTATCAGAGAACCATCTCCTGAATCTAACAGAATTAGACGCACGAAATAGGAGCAGGATCAGGCTACACGGCCCCTGGGCCCGCTCCGCTACCCACAGGGCCATGACCGATCCGAACCTAGACTCATGTCCAAATTCCTGCCCGCTCCCCATAACCCTTAGTTCCCTTTACTTCTAGGAAACTGTCTATTTCTGTTTTAAATTTATGTAATGATGTAGCTTCTACAGCTTTTTGGGGCAGCATATTCCATGGACCTACCACCCTCTGAGTGAAGTAGTTCCTCCTCATCTCAGTTTTGAAAGAGCAGCCCCTTATTCTAAGACTATGCCCCCTAGTTCTAGTTTCACCCATCATTGGGAACATCCTCCCCGCATCCACCCGATCCAACCCCTTCACAATCTTATATGTTTCAATAAGATCGCCTCTCATTCTTCTGAACTCCAATGAGTAGAGTCCCAATCTACTCAACCTCTCCTCATATGTCCATCCCCTCATCCCCGGGATTAACTGAGTGAACCTTCTTTGTACTGACTCGAGAGCAAGTATGTCTTTTCTTAAGTATGGACACCAAAACTGTATGCAGTATTCCAGGTGCGGTCTCACCAATACCTTGTACAACTGAAGCAATACCTCCCTATTTTTATATTCTATCCCCCTAGAATGGAATGAAAGCCAACATTCCATTGGCCTTCTTATTCACTTGCTGCACCTGCATACTAACCTTTTGAGTTTCGTGCACCAGGACCCCCAGGTCCCTTTGTACTTCAGTACTTTCCAGTTTCTTGCCATTAAGATAATAACTTGCTCTACGATTTTTCCTGCCGAAGTGCATAACCTCACACTTTCCAGTATTGTATTCCATCTGCCAAATCTCTGCCCACTTGCTTGCCTGTCTATGTCCCCTTGCAGGTTTTTTATGTCCTCCTCACTCACTACTTTCCCTCCCATCTTAGTATCATCTGCAAACTTTGATATGTTACACTCGGTCCCCTCCTCCAAATCGTTAATATAGATTGTAAAGAGTTGGGGACCCAGCACTGACCCCTGTGGAACACCACTAGTTACTGATTGCCAGTCCGAGAATGAACCATTTATCCCAACTCTCTGCCTTCTGTTAGATAGCCAATCCTCTATCCAGGCCAGAATATTACCCCCAATCCCGTGATTTTTTATCTTAAGCAATAATCTTTTGTGTGGCACCTTGTCAAATGCCTTTTGGAAGTCTAAATACACTACGTCCACTGGTTCCCCTTTATCCACCCTATATGTTACTTCCTCAAAGAACTCCAGCAAATTAGTCAAACATGACTTCCCCTTCATAAAACCATGCTGACTTTGTCCTGTTAAATTATGATTATCCAAATGTCCTGTTACTGTCTCCTTAATAATGGACTCCAATATTTTACCTACCACAGATGTTAGGCTAACCGGTCTATAGTTTCCAGCCTTCTGTCTACTGCCCTTTTTAAATAAGGGCGTTACATTAGCAGTTTTCCAGTCTGCCGGGACCTTTGCTGAGTCCAGGGATTTTTGGAAAATTATTACCAATGCATCCACAACCCCTACCGCCACTTCCCGCAAGACCCTAGGATGTAAGCCATCAGGTCCAGGTGATTTATCCGCCTTGAGTCCCATTATTTTACCGAGTACCACTTCCTTAGTGATTTTGATTGTGTTTAGCTCCTCCCCCCCTATAGCCCCCTGTTTGTCCAGTGTTGGGATATTTTTAGTGTCTTCTACTGTAAAGACTGATACAAAATATTCATTCAGTGTTTTTGGCATCTCCATATTTCCCACCATTAATTTCCCAGATTCATCCTCTAAGGGACGAACATTTACTTTAGCCACCCTTTTTCTTTTTATATAACTATAAAAACTCTTACTATCTGTTTTTATATTTTTTGCTAATTTACTTTCATAATCTATCTTCCCTTTCTTAATCAATCTCCAACTTTTCTAATGATACCGCCCATTCCTGGGCTATAATGTATTTCTAGCCCCTTGATGTTACATCTTCTAACGACTAGTTAGAAAGCCATTTGGGCCAAGGGCTGGCAGGAAGTTGTCTGCTTCCTGGGGTCATTTTGCAGGTCGGTACTGTTGGTGGAGCATCTTGCCCATCATTTGGACACACTGGAAATTCTCACAGGTGTCTTTTCTCCACTCTTTCTTCACCCACTCCTGGTAGAATACACCTATAAAATTACTCCAACTGTTTGTGATGTTTGCAGAAAAGGCAAGATGAGCTTGCGCCATCTGTGCCAAGATCATTTTCACTAATATATGTGGGAGTTGTTACTGTGCCTTAAAAGATAATCTAAATGCAGGAAAACTCCAAGCAGCAAGTTTATTAATCATAATGATGGTAATAATTGAATAAGAACATTCAGCACTTGGAGGTTAATTAAATTTCCAGTTGTTGAATAAGATGTCAAAATAGTTTTGTTTCCGCCTCATGAGCATCATCTGCTACCTTGGAGTGTTTATGCAGGAAACAGATGTCAGCTGCTGCTGTGGAGAATGTAGAATGGACTGGGTGCCTGCGTTGTTAACAGCATTTCAGGCAGTAACTTGCTGGTTGATCTGTCGGATTATCACTCGTATGAACTGATGTGATCTTGTCATTGTACATAGTGTTAAGAACATAAGAACATAAGAAGTAAGAGCAGGAGTAGGCCATACGGCCCCTTGAGCCTGCTCTGCCATTCAATAAGATCATGGCTGATCATCGACCTCAACTCCACTTTCCCACCCGATCTCCATATCCCTTGATTCCCCTAGAGTCCAAAAATCTACCAATCTTTGCCTTGAATATACTCAGACTCAGCATTCTGGGGCAGAGAATTCCAAAGATTCACAATGCTCTGAGTAAAGAAATTCTTCATCATCTCATTCTTAAATGGCCTACCCCTTATCCTGAGACTATGCTCCAATTCTAGGCACTCCAGCCAGAGGAAACAACCTCTCAGCTATTACCGTCAATCCCCTTCAGAATCTTGTATGTTTCAATGAGATCACCTCTCATTGTTCTAAACTCCAGAGAGTATAGGCCCATTCTACACAATCTCTCATCATAGGACAGCCCAGGAATCAATCTGGTGAACCTTTGTTGCACCGCCTCCAAGGCAAGTATATCCTTCCTTAGGTAAGGAGACCAAAACTGTGCACAGTACTCCAGGTGTAGTCTCACCAAGGCCCTGTACAATTGTAGCAAGACTTCCTTACTCTTATACTCTAATCTCCTTGCAATAAAGGCCAACATGCCATTTGCCTTCCTTATTGCAAGCTTTCTGTGTTTCTTGCACGAGGACACCCAAATCTCTCTGAACACCAACATCTGAAAGTTTCTCACCATTTAAAAAATATTCTGTTTTTCTACTCTTCCTACCAAAGTGAATAACCTCACATTTCCCTACATTATACTCCATCTGCCACCTTACTGCCCACTCACTTAATCCATCCCTTTGCAGATGCTTTGTGTTCTGCCTGTGTGTATTTTTTAATGACCAATAATATCCTTGCTACAATCATAAATCATAACATATAGGCCAACAAATTGTTGCCAAGCAAGACATTGGGTGACCTCCCATCCTTGTCTCTTTTCTTTGGCTTTAAAGCCACAATCATCCAAATTACTTTCTCCTGCAATTTTGGTTTAAATATTTGTTTGAATTAAATGTATAATTACTGTTGACATTAGAAGGTATGAAATTTCTGTGGTCTAGTGTCACTGGCAGCCTAGCAGTGAGTAGATTAGTTTTTTGTAGCAGAGTCTGATCTTTCGGGTAGTCTAAAATCTACTCCATGGCAATGTTGACCGGCTGGCCAATGGTGGGAAGGAAGGAACAAACTGTCTGACAATGTTGAAGTGAGCTCAAGTCCATTTGCCCTAATGGTATAGTCTATCTGTGGAAAGGAGAAAGAAGTATCTGTGTTTCATGGTGGTCCTACAAGGTGCGGGCTTATGAGCTCCAAAACTGAAACGAGTAGAATGGACATCCAGCTGTGGTAGTGGAAGCAGAAATTGTGGAATCATTAAAGAAACTATTAGATGTTGTGATCCCGATCATCCTCACCAATATATGTGTGAATTGTTACTGTGCCTTAAATCTAAATGCAGCAAAAAACAATTGTAATAATTGAATAATCTATTCAACTCTCCCTAGTTATTAGAGAGGTGACCATAGACAACAGTCCGAGCTGACCCTCAAAATTGCCAACCATGGATACAAAGAGTTTTGGCAGTTTTCAGTATGGCTTTCAGATAATTTCTCCTTTTTAATTGTGGAGCACACTCCAATTTGGTGGCCGAGAAATATATTCACAGCAAAGGAGCAATATTGCCATTGGTTATGGAGAAGCTGATAGAAAATTGGTAGGCCAAGATTTTCGGGGGTGGGGGGCGGCGGGGCGGGGAGGGGGTGGGGGGGTCAGCAGGCGTGATCGGTGGCAGGTGGGAAAGTGTTTTTTTTCCCCCAGCGGGTCAGGACCCCGCTGTGAATCCGCCGCCACATGCCTTTCCCCGTGTCAATGCTGAGCAGACTTGACATGCAGCGGTGGGGGACCCAATTCAGGTCATTTTGACCTTGTTTACAGATCATTAAGAATACATTTGAGCTCACCTTTTGATTTTATGTGCTCACCCACAGGGTCCTCGCTGCTCGGGGATCAAGTCTTTTAAGCTGAGGCAGGAGTTTAGTGGCCATTGAATCAGCTGTTGAGTTGACAGCTTCAAATGTACAGTAAAAGCTCCCACCTTACAGAGATATCTTCCTTCAACCACAAGCTCTTCCTCACTGCATTTCCACAACAGATTCAGGATGCTGCAAGTCTTTACACAAGTCTCCATCCAGTCTGACCTCATTACCTCTCTCACCCTTGACAGATCGCTTCTGTCTTCTCTACTTCACCTGCCATCTATTCCATTAGCATTCATACTCTCTCACCTTGGTCCTCAGATTCCCACCATGATCAGCCCCAACACCAACATCAACAGGCACACCAGTAGCACCAACAACAGCACCAAACTTCTCCGCAATCAACTAATGCTGCACAGGACACAGAGCATCAGCACCCGAGCACATTGATGCCTGGGAGGTTAGAGATGGCCTCACCCATGGCCAGATTTACTTCACCTGGTGCTGTACACCCTGGCTGCCACATAATGCACCAGGTTGGCACCACCCCACACCAACACCACAAAGCATCCCTACAATGTCCAAGTTATTCCTTTCACACTCACCACCATTGCGGGGGTACCATTATGTCTCACCATTCACTGCAACTCACTAAGCCACTTCCAAAAGTGCACACAAATCTGTCCAGGAACGCAAAGTGTTGAAAATAAAGGTTTCAATGTTTGACACCACATTAACAGAAACTTTACATGAACATTGGATAAAACACCCAAGTGGCTACCCTTGTGCGTTGTTAGTTGGTATGATTGTACTAGGATGAGGGTGAGTGTGAGGGGTGGCTTGTGAGATGGGGATGTGATAATGTAGATAGAGAGGGATGGGTGGAGCCCTGCACCTCTGTGCAGTGATTGTCAGTGTTTGCAGTACCTTAGTGCTATAGAACACTGACAGCACAAATGTCAAAATCAATTTGGCCATGGTCCCTTTAAGGAAACCGGCTGATGTCGTGTCATCAAATGACGTCACAAGACCCGCTTCCTCTAATTGGCCAGGAAACACGCTGGGCAGGCTTAACAAGCCCAATCAGGGGAAATTCTTTTCACAGAGCGGGCCGAAGCCAGCAGCGGGGTCGGGACCCGCCACCAACATCACCCGCCACAGAACCACCGAGGTCAGCAAAATCGCAGCCTTAGTTTCATCTTGTATAAGTGAAAATTTTGACAAAATCTGGAGTGGGTGTCCTTGGCCTGGTCCACTGAACTAAGTAGATTTTATTTACAAATGATACTGATTAACCCAATAGGAAAACTCGATGAGGATTCCTTAGAATGGAAGCTACAGACATTGCTCCACTAATCTTACGGCTTTGCTGGCCTTCCTTTAATGATGCGAGGTAAGAGATCACCCTGTTTGCTGTAGCAAATCCTTGACAGTTTGATCAAGATGAGAATAAAACAGTGATGGACATTTGCTCTTGGGACCGGCCTATAAATATCACAGCAGTCAGATGACAAGTTGTCTGTAAAACTATGAAATAACCATTGATTAATGTATGGATTATACTGATACAAGCTAAAGTTCATTAAAATATTTTAAATTACCCAGAGGAATTCCCAAAGAACAGAAGGATCACAAGATAAATACAGATGTTGATGACCATTTAGGCCAACTTGACTCATTCACCCGTTCCATCATCAAACACAGTCAATACTGAGGAGGGCTGCAACAAATTACAGGAAGATATTAATAAACTTGCAGAATGGGCATATAATTGGCAAACAAATTTCAACACAGATAAATGTGAGGTATTACATTTTGGAAGAAAGAATAGGGAGGTCACATATTACCTGGAGGGTGCAAGTCTGGGTGGGGTAGAGGAGCAAAGGGATCTCAGAGTAAAACTACACAAATCACTAAAAGTAGCGACACAGGTTAACAAGGCCATAAACAATAACAACAACAACTTGTATTTATATAGCGCCTTTAACGTAGTAAAATGTAACAAGGTGCTTCACAGGAGTGTTACAAGACAAAAAATTGACACTGAGCCACATAAGAAATTAGGACAGATGACTAAAAACTTGGTCAAAGAGGTAGATTTTAAGGAGCATCTTAAAGGAGGAAAGAGAGGTAGAGAGGTTGAGAGGTTTAGGGAGGGAATTCCAGAGCTTAGAGCCTAGGCAGCTGAAGGCACGGCCACCGATGGTTGAGTGACTATAATCAGGGGTGCTCAAGAGGGCATAATTTCAGGAGTGC
This sequence comes from Somniosus microcephalus, assembly GCF_052327205.1. Lineage (NCBI taxonomy): Eukaryota > Metazoa > Chordata > Chondrichthyes > Squaliformes > Somniosidae > Somniosus > Somniosus microcephalus. The sequence continues at coordinate 149,178,554 of NC_140997.1, forward strand.
AGATATCTCGGGGGGTTGTAGGGCTGAAAGAGATTACAGAGATAGGGAGGGGCGAGGCCATGGAGGGATTTGAAAACAAGGATGAGAATTTTGAAATCAAGGCGTTGCTTAACCGGGAGCCAATGTAGATCAGCGAGCACAGGGGTGATGGGTGAACGGGACTTGGTGCGAGTTAGGACATGGGCAGCCGAGTTTTGGAAGACCTCAAGTTTACGTAGGGTAGAATGTGGGAGGCCAACCAGGAGTGCATTGGAATAGTCAAGTCTAGAGGTAACAAAGGCATGGATTAGGGTTTCAGCAGCGGATGAGATGAAGCAGGGGCGGAGACAGGCAATGCTACGGAGATGGAAAGAGGCGGTCTTAGTTATGCCATGGATATGTGGTCTGAAGCTCATTTCAGGGTCAAATATGACACCAAGGTTGCAAACAGTGTGGTTCAGCCTCAGACAGATGTTAGGGAGAGGGATGGAGTTGGTGGCTAGGGAACGGAGTTTGTGGCGGGGCCTGATGACGATGGCTTCGGGCTTCCCAATGTTTTAATTGGAGAAAATGTCTGCTCATCCAGTACTGGATGTCGGACAAGCAGTGTGTCAATGTAGAGACCGTGGAGGGGTTGAGAGAAGTGGTGCTGAGATAGAGCTGGGTGTCATCAGCATACATGTGGAAACTGACACCATGTTTTCAGATGATGTCACCAAGGGGCAGCATATAGATGAGAAATAGGAGGGGGTCAAGGATAGATCCTCGGGGGTCCCTAGAGGTAACAATGCGGGAGTGGGAAGAGAAGCACTGGGATTTATTTCTGGAGGGGTAGAATTGAAAAATAGTGAAGTTATGCTAAACTTGTATTGAACCTTGGCTAGATCACACTTGGAGTACTGCATACAATTCTGGTTGCCATATTATAAAAAGGATATCGAGGCACTGGAGAGGGTGCAGAGAAAATTTACAGGGATGATACCAGAAATGTGTAGGTGTAGCTATCAGGAAAGGATAAGCAGGCTGGGTCTCTTTTCTCTTGAAAAGAGAAGGCTGAGAGGTGACATAATAGATTTCTTTAAAATTATGAAATGTTTTGATAGAGTAGATACAGAGAGAATTGGCTAGAAATTCATTATCGCTCAGGAATGGGCAGTATCATTTGAAAAGTTGGAGAATTAGCACCGGGCGCTAATGCTTTAGACTGCATGCAAAATTCACGCTGAATGCTCAAATAAATAATTGGAGCACTAATTCAAGTCTTAAAGCCCAAGCTCATTGGCATTACACTCAAAGGGTGGACCAATATTGTATGCATCATTGCTGCAGGCTTTTTCCAGTTCTTGAAGGGGAGGTTCATTGATGCTGCAGAACCTCCTTCTCAGCATTGCTGGCTGTGCAGCTGCCTCAGGAAATAGCAGCATGTCAAGGAGAAGGAGCCGGACGACTGAAGCAGCTGTACTCATGGCAGATCCACGCCCCAGGGACAGAGCCTGCAGATTCTGCGACCATGCATTGGAGGCGTTGGTGTTCGCTGTGGCGAGACGGAGGGCGGTGTTCTACCCGGCAAGTGGCAGGAGGCCTTCGCTGCAAGTCTTCCACACCATGTGGAGGGAGGTAGCGCAGCAAGTCTTGGGCAGCACTGTGGTCCCCAGGACCCACACACACTGCAGGAAGAAATTTAACGACCTGACGCGGGTGGTCAGGGTGAGTCAATGTTTCAACAAATGGTACATACCACCATCTGAACCACAGTCTTCACACACTGCCCGAAGCATCACACCCCCAGCACTCACTCACCAACAATCTCTACCTACCAACACTCACACCCACATCTCACACCTTGCACACAATGACGGCTATTCAACTATGGCAGGCACATCACCGAAACACATTGCTCCGCACTCACTCACACAATTTCCTTTCTCTTGCAGGCCACTCACTCACCAACAATCTCTACCTACCAACACTCACACCCACATCGCACACCTTGCCCACAATGACAGCTATTCAACCATGGCAGGCACATCACCCAAAAGGATATGGAGATCAGGCAGGAAAGTGGAGCTGAGGGCGATGAACAGCCATGATCTTATTGAATGGTGGAGCAGGCTCAAGGGGCTGTATGGCCTACTCCTGCTCCTATTTCTTATGTTCTTATGTTCTTATGTTCTTATGTTAAAACACATTGCTCCACACTCACTCACACACTTTCCTTTCTCTTGCAGGCCAAGGTGACTCACAACAGGAGGGAGCAGGAGCACACAGGCAGGGGACAATGTGACACCGAAACACTGTCTGAAGTGGAGAATAGAGTGCTGCAGATTATTGGGTGTCATGTGGTGGTGCCGTGGCCACCGGCAACGATGACCCCCTTGGGGACAACAACGATATGTTGAACCCTACTCCTTCTCACATCCCATTTCCTCCTCACCCCACTAGCGTTTTTGCACTTTCCAGCTAATCATACTATATGCATGCATTTCTCCCTTCCTGCCCCACTCCCCTCACCTTAACCCAACTTTTGTGTCTTTATGCTTTCAGATAATCAATAAGCACCTGAGCAGCCTGTCCCTGAGAGCACCACAGAGAGCGAGAGGGGAGAAGAGGAGGAGGATGAAGAACAAACTGCGTCACTGCATGCCTCACCCACAGGCACCAGCTTAGATACTGGCACTACGCATTCTTTAGAGGCTAGTATAGTAGTGGGATCTGCACAGGATGAGGCACTGGCCGATGGTCTGCTCGATGATGTTCCTAGTGGCAGCATGGCTCTCTTTATATGTGTGCCGGGCAGGAGTGCTGGGGTTGCGGGGGGGAGTTATGAGCCAGGTGGAGAGCGGATAGCTCTTGTCTCCGAGCAGCCAGCCGCGAGCTTGATGTGGTGGCTGGAAGAGTGCTGGCACACTGGTCTGGTGCAGGATGAAGGCATCGTGGCTGCTGCCAGGATAGCGGTTCTTCAGACTTTCCTCAAAGCTCAGTGCTTGGACACTAGAGGTCTGTCTTGTGGATCTTATCTAAACAACCTAAGGTCGTGAATGTTTCCCGTGGGTATCAGTCACCAGACCTGGACACGGTACTTGAAATGTGGTTTAATGGTATGAGAAGCAGAGTGCTCTTCTTGCGTCGTTGGAGTGCTCTTTGACTACACCCTTTTGGGAAGGCATTTGTAATATCTTGTCTGATACAATGAAGATTTATTTCCCTAGTTTCCCAACCTTGGTTATTCTTGATGATACCTGCAAGATTAATAGCTCCTTTATTAAACTTGTATCTAATGGGTTTTCTCATAGAAAGGAAATTAGTTTACAAAGCTGTACGTAATTGAACTTTTTTGATGGACGGGATAAGGCTGAGATGTGGTTGATTTTGAAAAGAACATTAGCATTGCAAACTTGCAGGGTTTGTAAAATTAAGCACGGGCAGTTATGGGAAGGGGCTAAGAGGAATGCGTTGCCTCAAATCTCACTCACCCCTTCAGGAGAACAGAAAATGCTAGAACTGGTTGTCGTCGGCATCTAAAAGAGAAATTTTGGTTAATGTTTCAGGCAGCAGTCTTCATCGGGACTTAGCAGAATTGTTAACCATTGTTCCTTCAAGAGGCCGACATTTATTGCCCACCCATAATTGCCCTGAGAAGGTGGTACGGTTTGAAAGAATGAACAATTAAAAAAAAACTATTTGAAGAAAAGGGAGTTTTTCAAATGCTCTGGCCAACATTGGTCCCTCAACCAAATGCACCAGGTTAACTGGTCAGTCATCTCGCTGCTGTTTATGGGATCTTGCTATGTACAAAATGGATGCCTTGTTTGCCTACATAAAAGTGACTTAATGCTAGTTCACTTCAATTTATGTGAAGCAATTGGAGATGTTTCTGAGCGATGTGATAAGGCATTCATTCATAATCTTGAAGCTCTATCCCATTATTTATCCCTAGTATTTAATTGTAATATGGCCAGGCCAACATTATGTCTTGCTTTGCTATTGAACATAGAATTACATAGAATATACAGCAAAGAAACAGGCCATTGGGTCTGTGCAGATGTTCATACTCCACACGAGTCTCCTCCCATTCCATCTACCTCATCTCAGCCTTTCAGCGTATCTTTCTATTCTCCTTTCTCTCATGTACCCATCTAGTTTTCTTTAGAAAGCATCTAAGCTAATTGCCTCAAGCACTTCCTATGGTAAAATAAGCAGATACTTCAACAGTGGTCCTGGCTAGACACGCCTAGTTGTGCTCTGTAATTGTAAACGGCATGGTTTTCCCGAGTTAAACCCTACCTACGTACACTTGGGCGGGGTCCCAAAGTTATGGCTCTTGCTAATATATTCTCTAGCTTTCTCTGAACACTGAACAAAAGAATGATAGAATCCGTACAGCTAGAAGGAGGCTATTTTGCCATTGAAAGAGCTATGCAATTAGTCCTGCTCCTTTGCTCTTTCCCCATAGCCCAGCAAATTTTTCCTATTCATGTATTTATCCAATTCCCTTTTGAAAGTTACTATTGAATTCATTTCCACCAACCTTTCTGGCAGTGCATTCCAGATCATAACAACACGTTGCATAAAAAAATTCTCATCTCCCCCTCTGGTTCTTTTGCCAATTACCTTACATCTGTGTCCTCTACCAACATTTCTGCCACTCCCACTGGAAACAGTTTCTACTTATTTACTCTATCAAAGCCCCTCATAATTTTGAACACCTCTATTAAATCTCCCCTTAACCTTCTCTGCTCTAAGGAGAACAATCCCAGCTTCTCTAGTCTCTCCACATAACTGAAGAGTAGCTACTTCAAGAACAACTTTGGGGAGGTGGGGTATGGAGCAAGGTGGTTCAAGTTGGGCTGGAATTTGCGGTCAGCAGTGAATGGATGGCACCAGCCATTCATTACACTTACACTTTCCCACTGACTTCCTGTGAGCTTTGGCACTGGAACCTGCAGTGCTGAAAGCCATTTCGGCGCAGCGCCCTCTACAGGGGATCTGGGATCTGTGTGAAATGGACAAGCAATCAGATTGAAGAATCCTTCCTGAGGCATACAGAGTCTGAACCAGGAAGAGTCAGTTAGAATATATATTTCAATGTCAAATCATGTATAAAAAGCGAAATAAAGAGAGGGAAAGAAAGATGGAATTAAGAGAGATAAGAGACAGAAAGAAAAAGTATTTGTTTTTATTAAATCTTTTTTTTTTACTTCCAACAATAATTAAAATCTGAACGAATGAGACTCCACACTTGTAAAAGTTAATTTTCAGTGCTAGGGAGGTTGTTTGATAGTAATAAAGACTTATCACGCTGTTAAAAATTCACTTACCCCTGAATGGACAAGTCCTAACTTTTTCTGGCGAGTTTAGTGGGTATCTATCACCTAGGTACAGCAACTTCACAGTGTTCCATGTGTTTCAATGCCGAGTCTCTCGGCGAGATACTGGTATAGCGCAGCTTCTGGAGGAGCAGGGTAACTCGGACAGCAACGTCCTGATTTCTGCGTTTAACTGCGCGTGTGTGGTCGCCGGAAGTTGCTGTCCGATTTACACTTTAATAACAGTGAGTGCTGAAAGCATCACCTTTCTTTATAGCAAATTCTGGGCCATTATGTTTAGTGACTAAAGCCTGAATTTTATATTTATACACATGGTGTAGTGTATGTACCTTTAAGAGCCCCTGTGTACTGTAATACCGGCAGTGACCACTCGGGTATATAAGCCTGTATAGCGTCTTGTATCTTTTAGTTCACCTCCAGACTTTGTTCAGTAAACACCTGTTAAACCAACTCCTGCATTCCGTGTCTCCATTAACACACGGATACAACAGTGGCGATGAATTGGAAACGGACTTACCTGCAATTCGGCAGCACCTCAAGGAGATCGATTCTTCAGACGAAGGTCAAAGAAAAAAAAACTGTGGTTTCACCAGCTAGCCGGGCTGGTGGCAGGTACTGCACTAATCCTTCCTGGGCGGCGGGCTGGGGCTCGATCGGGTGGCTCTGCAGCGGGGCCGAGCAGCGAGTCAGAAGGCGGAGGCAAACAGAGACGGAGGGTGGAGCACTCGGAAGACGGCCGGCGCTGCAAAGCAGGTTGGCATTCGGACCAAGCAGAGGGAGGGAAAAGTCCCAGAGAGTCCGGTGGGAACGAGTCTCCAACTATTAAAAATATCTGTGTAAATAAAAAACCGCGGAGAACAGCGTTGTCAGCAGCGGCAGCGGCGGGAAAGCGCGGGAGGCGCCATTTTTTCTCGGCAGGGAAGAAAGGAAAGCGCGGGAGGTACCATTTTTGATTTTCAGGATGCCTAAGACTGGCAATATTACTGCTTTCGATAGTAATATAGAGGATTGGACCACATATGTGGAAAGAGTGGAGGTATATTGCACAGTGAATGAAGTAGAGGATGATAAAAAGGCATCGGTACTTCTAAATCTGATGGGCGCAAGGACATACGGGCTGTTACGAAACTTAATCACTCCAGCCAAACCGATGGACAAGAATTTTAAGGAGATTGTTGATACCCTACAGGAGCACTTAAACCCAACACCGCTGCTGATAGTGGAACGATTCAAATTCTTCAGGAGGAATCAGCACAAGAATGAAAGTAACGCTGATTACCTCACCGAATTAAGAAAGCTGTCAAATCACTGCCAATTCGGGGCAGGACTGGCAGTTTCTCTACGAGACAAATTCGTCTGCGGTCTCCTAAGTGAAGGAACACAGAAAAGGCTACTTTCTGAGAAAGATTTGACACTGGACAAGGCTTTCAGTGTGGCTGTATCATACGAAGCAGCAGCAAGAGGAGCTGCAGAGATACAGCAAAAGCCACAGGACTTCGGCACCCATGAAATGACATGGGGTTTTGGGAGATGCTATCGCTGCGGCAGATCCACCCATGACCAGAGGGACTGCTGGTTCAAGGACAAAGCATGCAGGCAATGCGGAAAGATGGGACACATTGCACGTGTATGCCGATCTGGAAACAAAAAATCCACTGACAGAAAAAAAACCAATAAGGAAAAGTACAGAAAGGTACAAATGATGATGGACAGTAGCTCCGAAGACCAGAAGAGCGATAGCGACTCCGGAAACAAGAGGCTAAGCTGTCTCAAATTACATAATGTAATTGCCAAAGAAGATTACCAGACCATTTGGGTTACCCTCACGATAGCGGGGTCCCCAATTAAAATGGAGCTAGATACAGGATCAGCTCTGACCGTCATAAGTCGACGGGATTACGAGCGGCTATTTCCGCATATACCTTTGAAAGACACATCCATTATCTTGAAGACATATACGGGGCAGAAAGTATACCCCAGAGGGAAAATAAAGGTGCCTGTTGTATACAACGGCAAGGAAATACAGCAGTTGTATTTATACGTTCTGCAAGATGGTGGTCCACCGTTGTTGGGACGTGAATGAATCAGGAAGATACGTTTAGACTGGCACTCCATTCAGGCACTGACGGTGACCAGTAAGAAAAAAAATGATGATGATGTCATACCTGAACGATTAAAAGACATCTTGGTTAATGCCAAAAAAGTGTTTCAACAGGAACTAGGAAACTTGAAAGGCGTCACCGCCTCAATAAAAGTGGAAGATGCGGCAATTCCCAAGTTTTTTAAGGCAAGGCCGGTGCCATACGCAATTCGTCCAGCAGTCGAGGCAGAGCTGGAGAATTTGGAAAAAGCAGGCGTGTTATCCAAGGTAGACTGGAGCGAGTGGGCAACACCCATCGTCCCGGTCATGAAGAAAACGTTGAATAATGAAGAACAGAGAAAAATTTGCATCTGTGGGGACTTCAAGGTGACTGTAAACCCGGTCCTTCACATGATACAGTATCCTCTTCCAAGGATAGAAGATATTTTCGCCTCACTATCTGGAGGGAAACGTTTCACCAAAATTGACTTGGCACAGGCATATCTACAGATGGAGGTTGAGGAGGCCTCTAAAAAGCATCTCACGATAAACACACACAAAGGCCTGTACCAGTACAATCGACTGGTTTTCGGAGTAGCATCAGCTCCAGCTATCTGGCAAAGAGCTATGGAGCAAGTCCTGCAAGAGATTCCGGGGACTCAATGCTACTTAGACGACATCCTTGTAACAGGAGAAAACGACAACGAGCACCTTGCCAATTTGGAGCAGGTGCTCACTAGGCTGAGAGAACGGGTCCTACGAGCAAATCGCCCCAAGTGCGAATTTTTCCAGAAACAAATATCATATTGTGGCCATATAATTAACGAAGAAGGCTTGCATAAGTCACCTGAAAAAATTGAAGCGGTCATAAAAGCCCCAGCACCTGAAAATGTCTCACAATTAAGGTTGTTCCTGGGATTGATAAATTACTATAATAAATTTTTACCGAACTTGTCAACTGTTCTGCACCCTCTTAACGCACTGCTACAAACGGGAGTAATTTGGAAATGGAGCGAAGACTGTAAACGTGCCTTCCATAAATGCAAAGGCTTGATCACGTCCAAGGAAGTGTTGGCTCATTACAACCCATCACTGCCAATCAGACTGGCGTGCGATGCATCCCCTTACGGCGTAGGAGCAGTATTATCGCATAGATTCCCTGATGGCTCGGAGCGGCCGATAGCTTTTGCGTCACGCTCATTGAACTCAGCTGAGCGTAACTATGCCCAGATCGACAGGGAAGCACTCAGCCTGGTGTGGGGAGTGAAGAAATTCAACCATTACCTACACGGACAAAAATTTACCTTGTTGACTGACCATCAACCCCTCGTCTCCATATTCAACCCTAAAAAGGGCGTTCCCATTATGACAGCGCAAAGGCTACAGAGGTGGTCCCTTTTCCTAGGGGCACACCAATATGACATAGAATACAAAGGATCAAAACAGCATGGGAATGCTGACGGTTTATCGTGCCTACTGTTGCCAACGGTAGAAGAGGCACCTACAGTGGACCCAGTAGAGATGTTCCACTCAAACATAGTAGAATGTCTACCAGTAACAAATTCTACCATTGAAAAGGAAACGAGAAATGACCCGACTCTCTCACGAGTCTACGATTTAACGGTGAAGGGATGGCCAGCACATGGCGAACCACTGTTGCCAGCATTCTCGCAAAGAAGAGAACAGCTGTCAGTGTGCCGAGGAACCTTGATGTGTGGATCCAGGTTGGTGATTCCACCCAAACTCCAGGATAAAGTGCTAAAGGAGCTTCATGAGGGGCATCTGGGTGGAGTGAAAATGAAGAACCTAGCCAGAGCGTTTGTGTGGTGGCCAGGTATCGATGGAGACATCGAAGAAATGACCAAGAGCTGCCTAGGATGCCAGAAGGTCCAAAACGCCCCACCACAAGCCCCTCTACATCCATGGGAGTGGCCCTCATCTCCATGGCAAAAGGTACACATCGACTTTGCTGGTCCATTTATGGACTCAATGTTCTTAATTGCGGTTGATGCACACTCCAAGTGGCCGGAGGTAATAAAGATGTCCTCCACCACCACGGAAAAAACCATCACAGTATTAAGGACCATATTTGCCAGGAATGGGCTGCCTGAACAGATCTATTCTGATAATGGACCGCAATTTGTGTCCGAAGAATTCAGGAAGTTCTTAAAAAACAATGGGGTTAAGCACTACACGTCCGCCCCATACCATCCCGCCACCAATGGATTAGCTGAAAGGTTTGTCCAGACCTTCAAGAAGGCCATAAAGGCCATGGGTAATGAAGACATGAATCTACAACATAAGGTAGATAACTTCTTGTTTGCATACAGGAATGCAACACATGTGGTTACAAACCAAACTCCCGCCGTGATGTTTTTCAATAGAAGACTAAGATGCCGGCTGGATTTGATCAAGCCAAACATCAGAAGGGACGTAGAGAACCGGCAATTTCAAGGCATGAATGAAAGGCCAACTAGAACCTTCCAGATAGGTCAACAAGTTTTGGCCCGGGACTACCGTACAGAGAAATGGCAGCCTGGAACTATTTGCACACGACTAGGACCGCTGATGTATACCGTGGACATTGGTGAAAGCATAATAAGGCGCCATGCTGACCAGATCATAGAGTCATCCGAAAAGGGACAACCTACACCACAACTCTATACGCCTAATGATGAAGCAGAGATACCCATAGTATCTACCTCCGATCCGGTGATACTGGAACCAGATGAACCCGACACTGGCATTCAAGCCGAATCGACCTTGCCAAAAGAACCTACTACACCACCGAAAACTACTACACCACCGAGGCGTTATCCGGACCGAGTCAGGAAGCCTCCAGAGAGACTGACTTATAATTGATTAACTGCAGCAAATGTGTAGATTGTTGTTCTTGTAAACATGTTAATTAATGATTATTTAAAATGTTATGTACTAATTATCTAAAAGGGGAGGAATTATAGTGTATGTACCTTTAAGAGCCCGTGTACTGTAATACCGGTAGTGACCACTCGGGTATATAAGCCTGTATAGCGTCTTGTATCTTTTAGTTCACCTCCAGACTTTGTTCAGTAAACACCTGTTAAACCAACTCCTGCATTCCGTGTCTCCATTAACACACGGATACAACACATGGCAGATGTTTTCCTATTGCAGGACTAACTGTTGTCCATTCACTATTATCAGTGATTACAGCTCCCTGATACTTAGGAACTAGTGTGCAATGGTAAGTCTTTCATTAGGATTTCTAATTTGCTTCACTACGTGGGAACACCTAGTGAAGCAAATGGCAAGAAAGTCACCAAGATGTGGCTTCACAAGACACCCCTTGTACCAGGTAGGTAGCTGATGTATACATGCTGAAATATATCACCTATTACTTGCTGAACCTTTACTGTTGGCCTTTAACAGGCCCTTAACAACCTTACAACTCTTTCATTGCTTACCACGTGCCCCTATATTCCAGAAGAACATACACTCAAGCTGCAACTTACAACTGAAACTCTTGGTACACTGGCATCTTTTGCTACTCATTGTAACACAGTGTAGCTGCGTGATGCATGGTCATCTACTGGTACATGGGATGGGCTGCAGGTTTATCACATGTCTGTCACTGTAAGCACGTCTTCGACTTACAACATCTCAAGACAATGTCTGTACTTGCACGTAATACAAGGGAACAGGCCTGAACTGGAGGAGGGCACAGAAATGACAAGCCCTTGACTCCCTTTGGGGGAGACCACCCGGGAAATCCTTGCTATAAAAAGCATCAGTGGATTCAGGAAAGATGCAGCAAGAAGCTTCCTCCAAGCTGAGGGCTAGTGTCATCCTGCTCTTGTTTCTTATCCTCTTTCTCACACCTGAAAACACAACCACAGTATCTTGCAATGCCAGCTATGTTTGAAGGTCTGTCTTGGTGCCAGCATTCTAATATTTGTTCCTTTGTCATTATAAGGCTGGAAAAGCAGTCTGAGAACATTGACAGTGTCCGAGAACAAGACAGCACCCTGCAGCTTTCCCACCAATGTTTGCAAGCACCAGCACAGCTACACACATCCAAGAGGATGTAATTAGTGAGCTTGAGGTTGGTCGCAGTGCATGGGTGAGGAAGAGCATGTGGTGATGCTGGAGGAAAAGTTGCAACCTGCTACTTATTTGGCCACATGGCTGCCATCATTAACTTTAGGAATTGAAGCAGTGCAGTGAAATTGGACAACCGTGCCATGCTTTTGTTGCTTGTTCAGTGGAAAATCAGATGAAATTGCCAGCCAATACATCTGCCACCTGTTTCTGGGTAGCACATTTGCTGATTTAACAGAAATCTATTTGCTAGTACAGAAGGAGGTGGAATCTGAGAGGTTGCAGTAACCTTGACTGTTGTAGTTTGGCTGTAGGAATGCTTGCAGCAAATGGCACAGTTGTACAACCAGAGCCTGTGGAGATAGTTTTCCTCATTATTTATTCTTGGGATGTGGGCATCACTGGCAAGCCTGCCATTATTTACCTAGTTATAAAGGTGGAGAAACAGCACTAAGAAGCCATTGAAACAAATAAAAATAAAAATATCCTTTCAAGAGTTTCTTTTCACTTGTATGGCCATTCCAGATGGGCAAGCTACATGCACAGCATGATTCCATGCCAAATGTGATTGCATTTACATATTATAATGAAGCACTTAGACAACACTTCACATTGTGCAATGGAGATCCAATGGACCAATCCTGCTGATTGGAAAATCCAACTCATTGTTCCATTACTGACTTTGCGGTAAACATATATTGAAAATGCAGAAGGATTACTTAGATGTCAAAAGCTGTGAGGGATAATTTTCCAACCTTGTCGCTCTGTTGGGAGCCTTGCTCACTGATTGGGCACACGTGTTGTGTGATTGTCCGCCCTGATTTTGGATATGATTGGCTGATATTCAAAGCTGGCAACATGAATTCAGAAAGTTATCCACAAACAGTAGAGTTTATACACGGCAAGTGCAGAGGAACAATACGGATCCAGGATGTCTTGTGGTTTCCTGATTTTAGAGACTGATACTAGCAAGTAATTTAGGAAACACATCATGTTTTTAAATTGCTTGCATTGTATGGGATGATTGTTTTGCATTCTAAACTGTTCAGACTCTGAGCGACACTTGTAGGTTGGAATGCAATGCTGAGCAGTCATCTGCTCAGCCCAGCTATGCCATTCTTTGTTGTGATTTGAACTGTTGTTTGCCTGTTTTGACTTTTTTCTTGACCTCGGTTTGAGGTCATTAGTACGTGAGCTTTGTGGAATTTTTGAAATTTTGGCTTGATGCGCCCTCTCTCTCTGTGAGCTCTTACACCTCACGGTGGGAGAGCTTGTTTTGTACCAAGAATTGAGCTTTATATTCAAGGAATTTACTGCCAACAAGTTCAGCTTCTGAAGACTGTGGGTGATTTTGCTTTGACCTTCAATTTCTGTCATGGGTATATGACATCACGGTTATTACCAAGAGTCAAATACCTCTGTTCCTGTTCCTTCAGGTGGTAATTTAAACTGCTTGGGTGTCTTAACTTGTTACAGATGTAATTATAATTCAAATATCTAATGACAGCTTGGCTCAGTTGGCAGCACTCTTGCCTCTGTGTCAGAGAATCGTGGTCTGAAGCCCCACTTTGGAGATTAACGTGTAATCCAGCCAGCCCATTCTTTGGAATGTTAAGCTGTGGCCTAAAGATTCTATGGCACTGCTCAAAGAAGAGTAGGGAGTTCTGTTCTCTTGCGTCCTGCCTAATATTTGTTTATGGAATCTTCCTGAAGACCCTTTAAAATTAGAGCTAGGCCACCACTTGGGAGAAGCACTGAGAGCAGCAAGGGCACAGAATGCACTCTGGGTGGGTGATGCGCTATCAATTACTCATAAAAGACTGAGAGTTAGAAGAGTAACTAAAGGCTTTTATTAACAACAGAATGGAGGTCTGCCTCGAGTGGTCGACCGGTCCAGGATACAAAGGGCTGGGGAGCAGTCACCTTTATACTAGGACCTGTGGGAGGAGTCAGCCGAGGCATGTCCAGGCATGTACACAGTGGAATACAAACAGGACAAACAGGAATACAAACAGTGGTTTACCACAGTGGGGGACTCCAATGTCCATCACCAAGAGTGGTTCGGTAGCACCACTACTGACCGAGCTGACTGAGTCCTGAAGGACATAACTGCCAGTCTGGGCCTGCGACAGGTGGTGAGAGAGCCAACACAAGGGAAAAACCTACTTGACCTCGTCCTCACCAATCTACCTGTCGCAGATGCATCTGTATATGACAGCATTGGTAGCAGTGACCACTGTAATGTATGTACCTTTAAGGGGGGAACTACTTTGTACAGCTCATGTATACTGTAGTACCGGCAGTGACCACACCTGTATATAACCCTGAGTAGTAATCTGTACAGTTCAGTTGCAGTTTGAGCCACGTTGAGTAAACACCTGTTGTACCGTTCTCCGCAGTCCGTTTCTTATTATACACGGATGTAACATTGGCGACGAGGCAGGTTCGAACCTACCTGCAACTCTGCATCACCTCCCGGGGATTTGTTCCTGGAGATCAGTGGATTGGAGGTCAAGGCCAGAGACTCGGGCGTCGACCACGGGCAACCGCCCAGTCATCCAGCAGAGACTCGAGAATTGCGGGGGAGGCTGTCGAGAGCCAGGCTTGGCTTTCCAGTTGAGGTGGTCCAGCGAAACGGGTTGGCAACAGGTAGTGCGCAGACCCTTCCCGGATGGCGGCGGGCTAGAGCCGACCGAGCGGCACAGCAAAGGGCCGAGCAGCATCGACGGGGAGAGAGAGAGAGGGCAGAGCGCACAGGGTGCAGCCGGTGTTCAGGGGCCGAGCAGCGTCGGAGAGAAGGAGAGAGGGAAGCGCGCGAAACCTACAGGGTGCCGCCATTGCCACGAGAACTGCCGGGAGCGGCGTCGGCAGCAGCGGGGAGGAAGGAAAGCGCGGGAGACGCCATTTTAAGCCATTGGGAGACGCCATTTTAAACCACACCCAAAATGCCGAAGAGTGGCAGTATCACCGCATTTGACAATGAAGTCGAAGATTGGACTACATAGGTCGAATGAATAGAGGTGTACTGCAAGGCAAATGGGGTGTCAGATGACAAGAAAGCGTCGGTATTGTTAAATTTAATGGGTGCAAAGACGTATGGTTTATTACGAAATCTAGTAACCCCAACGAAGCCAATGGAAAAGAGTTTTGAAGACATAGTAACGATACTAAAGGAACATTTAAACCCCACACCGCTGCTGATAGAAGAAAGATTCAAGTTTCACAAACGGAACCAGCATAAGGATGAAAGCAATGCTGATTATTTAACAGAATTGTGCAAACTATTGAAACACTGCCACTTTGGAGCGGGACTGATAGATGCCTTAAGGGACAAGTTTGCGTGTGGGCTTCAAAGTGAAGGAACCCAGAAACGGCTTTTATCTGAAAAGGACGTTAAGCTAGAAAAGGCTTTCAGCATTGCGGTATCATATGAAGCAGCAGCACGGGGCGCTGCAGAGATACAACAGAGACCGCAAGAATATGGCACAAACGAAATATCATATGGAACAGAGAAGTGCTATCACTGCGGCAGAACAACACATGACCAGAATGATTGCTGGTTAAAAGACAAAGTGTGCAGACAGTGTGGAAAAGTAGGACACATAGCACGAGTCTGCAGGTCGGGAAAGAAAACCAGCAATAAGAAACCTACCAAAGGAAAGTACCAGAAGGTACATAAGATGACGGAGAATAGTTCAGACGAACAAAAGAGTGATAACGACTCCGAAAGCAGGGAACTGAGTTGTCTGAAACTACATAATGTGATCACAACGGAGGATTACCGAACCATTTGGGTCACTCTCAAGATAGCAGGAGTCCAGGTAAAGATGGAGTTGGACACAGGATCAGCTCTAACAGTCATAAACCGACGGGACTACGAGCGGCTATTCTCATACATACCCTTGAGAGACACAAAAATTATTTTGAAGATGTACACGGGGCAAAAAGTCTACCCCAAAGGAAAAATAAGCGTGACCGTTATATATAACGGTAAGGAAACACCAAAACTAGACCTGTATGTATTGCAAGATGGAGGACCACCATTACTGGGACGTGAATGGATCCGGAAAATACAACTGGATTGGCATTCCATACAGGCACTGACTGTGGCAGACAAAAAGGACGATGACGTCACACCTGGGCGACTGTCAAAGATCCTAACTGACGTGAAAGAAGTGTTCCAGCAAGGACTCAGAACACTAAAAGGCATGAAAGCGACGATTAAAATTGAAGAAAACGCAAGGCCAAAATTTTTTAAGGCCAGACCGGTACCTTATGTGATCCGCCCAGCTGTCGAAGCAGAGCTGGAGAGTCTGGAACGTTCATGTGTACTGTCCAAGGTAGACTGGAGCGAGTGGGCTACACCCATCATCCCTGTGATGAAAAAGTCATTGAGCAGCGCACCTGGGGAACCAAAGAAGGTTCGCATCTGTGGGGACTTTAAGGTAACAGTGAACCCGGTCCTTCACACCTTACAATATCCACTTCCGCGGATTGAAGATATTTTCGCCTTGCTATCTGGAGGGAAACGCTTCACTAAGATTGATCTGGCCCAGGCGTATCTGCAAATGGAGGTAGAAGAAGCATCAAAAAAATACCTCACAATCAACACCCATAAAGGTCTCTACCAATACAACCGGCTGGTATTCGGGGTAGCATCAGCTCCGGCTATTTGGCAGAGGGCAATGGCACAAGTCCTGCAAGGGATCCCAGGGACCCAGTGTTATTTGGGTGACATCCTGGTCACGGGCGAAAATGACAGTGATCACCTTGCCAACCTGGAGCAGGTGCTCACTAGATTGCAGGAATATGGGCTTCGAGCTAAACGCCCCAAATGCGAGTTTTTTAGAAAACAAACCTCGTATTGTGGCCACGTTATCGATAAAGAGGGGTTACATAAGTCCCCAGAGAAGATTGAGGCAGTAGTCAAGGCTCCAGCACCGGAAAATGTGTCACAACTGAGGTCGTTCCTCGGGCTGGTAAACTACTACCATAAGTTCTTGCCAAATTTGTCTACAATACTACACCCACTGAACACCCTACTGCAAACTGGGGTGCCATGGAAGTGGAGTGATGAATGTAGACGAGCTTTCCAGAAGAGCAAAACACTAATCACATCGAAAGAGGTATTGGCCCATTACAACCCAGCATTACCAATTCGGTTGGCATGTGATGCGTCACCCTACGGCATTGGAGCGATGCTGTCGCACAAATTCTCGGACGGCTCAGAGAGGCCAATAGCCTTTGCGTCACGATCACTAACCTCAGCTGAGCGTAACTACGCCCAGATTGACAGGGAGGCCCTCAGCCTAGTGTGGGGAGTGAAAAAGTTCAATCACTATCTGCACGGGCAGAAATTCACCTTGCTGACTGATCACCAGCCTCTTGTCTCCATTTTTAATCCGAAGAAGGGCGGTCCGGTGATGACTGCGCAACGACTACAAAGATGGTCACTTTTTCCAGGGGCGCACCACTATGAGATTGATTATAAGGGCACGAAACAGCATGGAAATGCTGATGGGCTATCACGCCTGCCACTGCCTACTGCGGAGGAAGCACCAGCAGTGGATCCTGCCGAAATATTCCATTCGACTATAGTTGAATACTTACCGGTAACTAACACTTGTATCGAAAAGGAAACCCGAAATGACCCGACACTCTCTCGGGTATATGATTTGACGGTGAAGGGATGGCCAGCACATGGCGACTCACTGTTGCCAGCATTCTCGACAAGGAGAGAACAGCTGTCAGTGTGCCGGGGGACCTTGATGTGTGGATCCCGAGTGGTAATTCCACCCAATTTAAAGGATAGAGTGCTCAATGAGCTTCATGAGGGTCATCTGGGAGGGGTAAAAATGAAAAGTCTAGCCAGGGCTTATGTGTGGTGGCCGGGAATCGATAAACAAATCGAGGACCTGACCAAGAGTTGCTCAGGACGCCAGAAAGTCCAGAATGCACCACCACAGGCCCCTCTACACCTATGGGAGTGGCCCTCATCTCCATGGCAACGGGTGCATATTGATTTTGCTGGTTCATTCATGGACTCAATGTTTTTAATAGCCGTGGATGCGCACTCGAAATGGCCTGAGGTCATCAAAATATCCTCCACCACCACGGAGAAAACTATTGCAGTCCTACGGACCATTTTTGCCAGGAATGGCTTGCCAGAACAGATTTGCTCCGACAACGGACCACAGTTTGTGTCCGAAGTGTTCCGGAGGTTCTTAAAAAAGAATGGGGTAAGGCATTACACATCCGCCCCGTATCATCCAACCACAAATGGATTGGCTAAGAGGTTCGTACAAACCTTTAAAAAGGGAATAAAGGCTATGTACAATGACAACATTCCGCTGCAGCACAAGGTGGACTATTTCCTGTTCGCCTACCGGAATGCGACACATGCAGTCACCAACCAGGCCCCAGCCATGATGTTCTTTAACCGAAGGTTAAGATCTCTCCTGGATTTGCTCAGACCAAACGTACGAAGAGATGTTGAGAGTAAGCAATTCCAGCACATACATGAGAAGCCAACAAGGAGCTTCATTGTAGGGCAACCAGACTTGGCCCGCGACTACCGAACAGAAAAATGGCAGCCAGGAACGTTATGCACATGGCAGGGCCCACTAATGTACACAGTGGACGTTGGGGAGAGCATCGTGAGACGCCATGCTGACCAGATCCCAGAGTCACAGGAACAAGTCAACCCCATGCCTCGCCGACGTACAGGTCGCATCTACCCCAGAAACAGTAGCATCGGAAGCTGATGAACCAACCGACGACAGGGGACCAGAATTGCCTCCGCACCAAGAGCAAGACACTCGGGAAAGGCGCTATCCAGAAAGGATCAGGAAGCCTCCCCAAAGACTGAATTTATAAATAGACTATTTTCAGCTAATGTTGCATGTTAAAAGTGTTAATTGTAATTAGTTTGATATTTAATTGTTAAATGAGTGTTATGGTACTGTTAATCTAAAAGGGGAGGAATTGTAATGTATGTACCTTTAAGGGGGAACTACTTTGTACAGCTCATGTATACTGTAGTACCGGCAGTGACTACACCTGTATATCTCTGAGTAGGAATCTGCACAGTTCAGTTTCAGTTTGAGCCACGTTGAGTAAACACCTGTTGTACCGTTCTCCGCAGTCCGTTTCTTATTATATACGGACGTAACAACCACCACACAGTCATTGAGGAGATGAAGACCCGTTTTCACACTGAGGACACCCTCCATCATGTTGTGTGGCACTACCACCGTGCTCAATGGGATAGATTCAGAACAGACCTAGCAGTTCAAAACTGGGCATCCATGAGGCGCTGTGGGCCATCAGCAGCAGCAGAATTGTATCCCACCACAATCTGTAACCTCATGGCCCGGCATATCCCTCGCTGTACCATTACTGTAATGTATGTACATTTAAGGGGGGGGAACTACTTTTTACAGCTCATGTATACTGTAGTACCAGCAGTGACCACACCTGTATATAACGTTGAGTCGTAATCTGTACAGATCAGTTGCAGTCTGAGCCACGTTGAGTAAACACCATTTGTACCGTTCTCCGCAGTCTGTGTCTGATTATACACGGACGTAACATTGGCGACGAGGCAGGTTCGAACCTACCTGCAACTCTGCATCACCTCCCGGGGATTCGTTCCTGGAGATCAGTGGATTGGAGGTCAAGGCCAGAGACTCGGGCGTCAACCACGGGCAACCGCCCAGTCATCCAGCAGAGACTCGAGAATTGCAGGGGAGGCTGTCGAGAGCCAGGCTTGGCTTTCCAGTCGAGGTGGTCCAGCGAAACGGGCTGGCAACAGGTAGTGCGCAGACCCTTCCCGGACAGCGGCGGGCTAGAGCCCGACCGAGCGGCACAGCAAAGGGCCGCGCAGCATCGATGGGGGAGAGAGAGAGAGGGCAGAGTGCACAGGGCGCAGCCGGTGTTCAGGGGCCGAGCAGCGTCAAAGAGAGTGAGAGAGAGACGCGCAGAAACCCGCGAGGCGCCGCCATTGCCACGAGGACCGCCGAGAGCGGCGTTGGCAGCAGCGCAGGAGAAGCGTGCAAAACCTACAGGGTGCCGCCATTGCCACGAGAACCGCCGGGAGTGGCGTTGGCAGCAGCGGGGGAGGAAGGAAAGCGCGGGAGACGCTATTTTAAGCCATTGGGAGACGCCATTTCAAACCACACGCAAAATGCCGAAGAGTGGCAGTATCACCGCATTTGACAATGAAGTCGAAGATTGGACTACATATGTCGAACGAATAGAGGTATACTGCAAGGCAAATGAGGTGTCAGATGACAAGAAAGCGTCGGTATTGTTAAATTTAATGGGTGCAAAGACGTATGGTTTATTACGAAATCGAGTAACCCCAACGAAGCCAATGGAAAAGAGTTTTGAAGACATAGTAACGATACTACAGGAACATATAAACCCCACACTGCTGCTGATAGCAGAAAGATTCAAGTTTCACAAACAGAACCAGCATAAGGAAGAAAGCAATGCTGATTATTTAACAGAACTGCGCAAACTATCGATACACTGCCAGTTTGGAGCGGGACTGGCAGATACCTTAAGGGACAAGTTTGTGTGTGGGCTTCAAAGTGAAGGAACCCAGAAACGGCTTTTATCTGAAAAGGACCTTACGCTGGAAAAGGCTTTCAGCATTGCAGTATCATATGAAGCAGCAGCACGGGGCGCTGCAGAGGTACAACAGAGACCGCAAGAATATGGCACAAACGAAATGTCATATGGAACAGAGAAGTGCTATCGCTGCGGCAGAACAACACACGGCCAGAATGATTGCTGGTTCAAAGACAAAGTGTGCAGACAGTGTGGAAAAGTAGGACACATAGCACGAGTCTGCAGGTTGGGAAAGAAAACTAGCAATAAGAAACCTACTAAAGGAAAGTACCAGAAGGTACATAAGATGACGGAGAATAGTTCAGATGAACAAAAGAGTGATAACGACTCCGAAAGCAGGGAACTGAGTTGTCTGAAACTGCATAATGTGATCACAACGGAGGATCACCGAACCATTTGGGTCACTCTCAAGATAGCAGGAGTCCAGGTAAAGATGGAGTTGGACACAGGATCATCTCTAACAGTCATAAACCGACGGGACTACGAGCGGCTATTCTCACACATACCCTTGAGAGACACAAAAATTATTTTGAAGACGTACACGGGGCAAAAGGTCTACCCCAAAGGAAAAATAAGGTTGACCGTTATATATAACAGTAAGGAAACACCAAAACTAGACCTGTAGGTATTGCAAGATGGAGGACCACCATTACTGGGACGTGAATGGATCCGGAAAATACAACTGGATTGGCATTCCATACAGGCACTGACTGTGGCTGACAAAAAGGATGATGACGTCACACCTGGGCGACTGTCAAAGATCCTAACTGACGCGAAAGAAGTGTTCCAGCAAGGACTCAGAACACTAAAAGGCATGACAGTGACGATTAAAATTGAAGAAAACGCAAGTCCAGCCGTTGAAGCAGAGCTGGAGAGTCTGGAATGCTCAGGTGTACGGTCCAAGGTAGACTGGAGCGAGTGGGCGACACCCATCGTCCCTGTGATGAAAAAGTCGCTGAGCAGCACGCCTGGGGAACCAAGGAAGGTTCGCATCTGTGGGGACTTTAAGGTAACAGTGAACCCGGTCCTTCACACCGTACAATATCCACTTCCGCGGATTGAAGATATTTTTGCCTCGCTGTCTGGAGGGAAACGCTTCACTAAGATTGATCTGGTCCAGGCGTATCTGCAAATGGAGGTAGAAGAAGCATCAAAAAAATACCTCACAATCAACACCCATAAAGGCCTCTACAAATACAACTGGCTGGTATTCGGGATAGCATCAGCTCCGGCTATTTGGCAGAGGGCAATGGAACAAGTCCTGCAAGGGATCCCAGGGACCCAGTGTTATTTGGATGACATCCTGGTCACGGGCGAAAATGACAGTGATCACCTTGCCAACCTGGAGCAGGTGCTCACTAGATTGCAGGAATATGGGCTCCGAGCTAACCGCCCCAAATGCGAGTTTTTTAGAAAACAGATCTCGTATTGTGGCCATGTTATCGATAAAGAGGGGTTACATAAGTCCCCAGGGAAGATTGAGGCAGTAGTCAAGGCTCCAGCACCGGAAAATGTATCACAACTGAGGTCATTACTCGGGCTGGTAAACTACTACCATAAGTTCTTGCCAAATTTGTCTACAATACTACACCCACTGAACACCCTACTGCAAACTGGGGTGCCATGGAAGTGGAGTGACGAATGTAGACGAGCTTTCCAGAAGAGCAAAACACTAATCACATCGAAAGAGGTATTGGCCCATTACAACCCAGCATTACCAATTCGGTTGACATGTGATGCGTCACCCTATGGCATTGGAGCGATGCTGTCGCACAAATTCTCGGACGGCTCAGAGAGGCCAATAGCCTTTGCGTCACGATCACTAACCTCAGCCGAGCGTAACTACGCCCAGATTGACAGGGAGGCCCTCAGCCTAGTGTGGGGAGTGAAAAAGTTCAATCACTATCTGCACGGGCAGAAATTCACCTTGCTGACTGATCACCAGCCTCTTGTCTCCATTTTTAATCCAATGAAGGGCGTTCCGGTGATGACTGCGCAACGACTACAAAGATGGTCACTTTTTCTAGGGGCGCACCACTATGAGATTGATTATAAGGGCACGAAACAGCATGGAAATGCTGATGGGCTATCACCCCTGCCACTGCCTGCTGCGGAGGAAGCACCAGCAGTGGATCCTGTCGAAATATTCCATTCGACTATAGTTGAATACCTACCGGTAACTAACGCTTGTATCGAAAAGGAAACCCGAAATGACCCGACACTGTCTCGGGTATATGATTTGACGGTGAAGGGATGGCCAGCATATGGTGACTCACTGTTGCCAGCATTCTTGACAAGGAGAGAACAGCTGTCAGTGTGCCGGTGAACCTTGATGTGTGGATCCCGTGTGGTAATTCCACCCAAGTTACGGGATAGAGTGCTCAATGAGCTTCATGAGGGTCATCTGGGAGGGGTAAAAATGAAAAGCCTAGCCAGGGCTTATGTGTGGTGGCCGGGAATCGATAAACAAATCAAGGACCTGACCAAGAGCTGCTCAGGATGCCAGAAAGTCCAAAATGCACCACCACAGGCCCCTCTACACCCATGGGAGTGGCCCTCATCTCCATGGCAACGGGTGCATATTGATTTTGCTGGTCCATTCATGGACTCAATGTTTTTAATAGCCGTGGATGCGCACTCGAAATGGCCTGAGGTCATCAAAATGTCCTCCAGCACCATGGAGAAAACTATTGCAGTCCTACGGACCATTTTTGCTAGGAATGGCTTGCCAGAACAGATTTGCTCCGACAATGGACCACAGTTTGTGTCCGAAGAGTTCCGGAGGTTCTTGAAAAAGAATGGGGTAAGGCATTACACATCCGCCCCGTATCATCCAGCCACAAATGGATTGGCTGAGAGGTTCGTACAAACCTTTAAGAAGGCAATAAAGGCTATGTACAATGACAACATTCCGCTGCAACACAAGGTGGACAATTTCCTGTTCGCCTACCGGAATGCGACACATGCAGTCACCAACCAGGCCCCAGCCATGATGTTCTTTAACCGAAGGTTAAGATCTCGCCTGGATTTGCTCAGACCAAACGTACGAAGAGATGTTGAGAGTAATCAATTCCAGCACATCCATGAAAAGCCAACAAGGAGCTTCAATGTAGGGCAACCAGTCTTGGCCCGCGACTTCGAAACAGAAAAATGGCAGCCAGGAACGCTATGCACACGGCAGTGCCCACTAATGTACACAGTGGACGTTGGGGAGAGCATCGTGAGACGCCATGCTGACCAGATCCTAGAGTCACAGGAACAAGTCAACCGCATGCCTCGACCATACGTACCTGGTGATGAACCCGACGTACAGGTAGCATCTACCCCAGAAACAGTAGCATCGGAAGCTGATGAACCAACCGACGACAGGGGGCCAGAATCGCCTCCGCACCAAGAGCAAGACACTCGGGAAAGGCGCTATCCAGAAAGGATCAGGAAGCCTCCCCAAAGACTGAATTTATAAATAGATTATTTTCAGCTAATGTTGCATGTTAAAAGTGTTAATTGTAATTAGTTTGATATTTAATTGTTAAATGAATGTTATGGTACTGTTAATCTAAAAGGGGAGGAATTGTAATGTATGTACCTTTAAGGGGGGGAACTACTTTTACAGCTCATGTATACTGTAGTACTGGCAGTGACCACACCTGTATATAACGTTGAGTAGTAATCTGTACAGATCAGTTGCAGTCTGAGCCATGTTGAGTAAACACCATTTGTACCGTTCTCCGCAGTCTGTGTCTGATTATACACGGACGTAACAATTATCATCAAGCCAGGGGACCAACCCTGGTTCAATAAGGAGTGTAGAAGAGAATGCCAGGAGCAGCACCAGGCATCCCTAAAAATGAGGTGCCAACCTGGGGAAGCTACATGCTATAGACAGGGCTACATGCATGCTGAAAAGCAGAAGCAGCATGTTATAGACAGGGCTAAGCAATCCCACAATCAATGAATCAGATCATAGCTCTGCAGTTATGCCACATCCAGTCATGAATGGTGGTGGACCATTAAACAACTAATGGGAGGAGGAGGCTCCATGAATATCCCCAACCTCAAAGATGGACCCCAGCATGTGAGTGCAAAAGACAAGGCTGAAGCATTTGCAACCATATTCAGCCAGAAGTGCTGAGTGGATGATTCATATCGGCCTCCTCTTGAGATCCCCACCATCACAAAGCCAGTCTTCAGCCAATTCGATTCACTCCACGTGATATCAAGAAACGGCTGAGCGCACTGGATACAGCAAAGGACATGAACCCTGACAATATTCCGGCTATCGTGCTGAAGACTTGTGCTCCAGAACCAGCCATACCTCTAGCCAAGCTGTTCCAGTACAGCTACAACACTGGCATTTATCCGACAATGTGGAAAACTGCCCAGGTGTGTCCTGTCCACAAAAAGTAGGACAAATCCATCCGTCCAATTACCGCCCTATCAGTCTACTCTCAATCATCAGCAAAGTGATGGAAGGTGTCATCGACAGTGCTATCAAGCGGCAGTTACTCACCAATATCCTGCTCACTGATGCCCAGTTTGGGCTCCGCCAAGACCACTCGGCTCCCGACCTCATTACAGCCTTGGTTCAAACATGGACAAAGGAGCTGACTTCCAGAGGTGAGGTGAGAGTGACTGCCCTTGACATCAAGGCAGCATTTGACCGAGTGTAGCATGAAGGAGCCCTCGTAAAACTGAAGTCAATGCGAATCGGGGGGAAAACTCTCCACTGGCTGGAGTCATACCTAGCACAAAGGTAGATGGTTGTGGTGATTGAAGGTCATCATCACAGCCCCAGGACATCGCTGCAAGAGTTCCTCAGGGCAGTGTCCTAGGCCCAACCATCTTCAGCTGCTTCATCAATGACCTTCCCTCCAACATAAGTTCAGAAATGGGGATGTTCGCTAATGAATGCACAGTATTCAGTGCCATTCATAACTCCTCTGATAATGAAGCAGTCCATGCCCGCATGCAACAAGACCAGGACGACGTTCAGGCTTGGGCTGATAAGTGGCAGGTAACATTCGCGCCACAGAAGTGCCAGGCAATGACTATCTCCAGCAAGTGAGAGTTTAACCACCGCCCCTTGACATTCAATGGCATTACTATCACCGAATCCTCCACCATCAACATCCTGGGGGGTCACCATTGGCCATAAACTTAACTGGACCAGCCATATAAATACTGTGGCAACAAGAGCAGGTCAGAGGCTGCGTATTCTGTGGCGAGTGTCTTACCTTCTGACTCCCCAAAGCCTTTCCACCATCTACAACACACAAATAAGGAGTGTGATGGAATGCTCTCCACTTGCCTGGATGAGTGCAGCTCCAACAGCACTTAAGAAGCTCGACACCATCCACGACAAAGCAGCCCGCTTGATTGGCACCCCATCTACCACCTTAAACATTCACTCCCTCCACCACTGGCGTTCCACGGCTGCAGTGTATACCATCTACAAATGCACTGCAGCAACTTGCCAAGGCTTCTTCAGCAGCACCTCCCAAACCCACGACCTCTTCCACCTAGAAGGACAAGGGAATCAGGTGCATGGGAACACCACCACCTCCAAGTACCCCTCCAAGTCATACACCATCCTGACTTGGAACTATATTGCCGATCCTTCATCGTCGCTGGTTCAAATTCCTGGAACTCCCTACCTAACAGCACTGTGGGAGTACCTTCACCACACAGACTGCAGTGGTTCAGGAAGGCAGCTCACCACCACCAGGGCAATAAATGCTGGCCTTGCCAGCGATGCCCACATCCCATAAACGAATAAAGAAAAACTAGGTGATATCACTTCTCCACAAAAAGGGCAGAGGAAATCTGGAACTCTCTCCCCCAAAAAGCTATTGAGACTAAGGGTCAATTGAAAATTTCAAAACAGAGGTTGATTTTTGTTGGGCAAGGGTATGAAGGGTTATAGAACCAAGGCAGGTAAATGGAGTTAAGGTACAGACCAACCATGATCCAACTGAATGGTGGAGCAAGCTCAAGTGTTCCTATACAATGAATTATTACTTTGAAGTGGAGTGTCTGCTGTTGAGTCAGTTGCAAGAGACATGGGCCTAGAAATTCAGTATAGCCACTTTTGGGGCGCTAAAGTCGGGCGGCCGCTAAAGTTTGCGCCCGGCGTAAAGTCGCGCCACCTTCGCCGATATTCAGTCGCATCGCCCCAAGAGGCTGCTGCTGCGCTAAAACAGGCGATGCACGACTATGTTTAGGCGCTAAGCCGGCGGTGCTGAGTGATACCCCCGAGGCCGGGCACAGCGCCGGTGCGGCGAGTTGTTGATTGACGGCAGACACTCTGGCGCCGGTCAGCTCTTAAAGGGGGAGGGTGGATTTGTTTGCCTGCGACGCCCTGCACACTGCAGCCCTCAACCTAGGCCTGACCACTTCAGCTTCATCTGCACAACACCCAGGGCTATGGAGAAGGCCAGGGAGAGAGCGCAGCGCTTCAGCGACGGTGACCTGAGGGTGCTGGTTGGCGGAGTGGAGCGCAGGCGCCATATTCTGTTCCCAGAAGGTGGCAAGAGGCCACTGCCCAGCGCCTACCGGAAAGCCTGGAGGGAGGTCTCAAACAGGGTGTCTTCCAACAGCGTGGTTGCCAGGACTCCTGTGCAATGCCGGAAAAAGTTCAACTACCTCACTTGGGTTGTCAGGGTGAGTACCCTTTCCAGTGTCCTCCTCATCCCTGCATGTGCACCTCACTTTATGGGCAAAGGGACCTGAAAACCCTAATGGCCAGCCCTCATCCAGCAGCTATGGGACTGTCATGAAAATCACTTGCACATTCAGCACTTTACACACTGTACAAGCTATTCGACCATGGGAGGCATTGCAGACAAGATCAGGGCTTCACACTGTACAAGCTATTCGACCATGGGAGGCAGTGCAGACAAGATCAGGGCTTCACACTGTACTTAGAGGCCATCCTTTCTCTTGCAGGCCAAGGTGGCGCACAACCGGCGGAAATGAAGTGAGACCGGGGGAGGCCGTCCTGACGTCAAAGAGCTCTCTGACCTCGACCAGCGTGTGGAGCACATTATGGCAGGCCGGCTGATTGGCCCCGTCGCCAGTGGAGATGCCGACCCTGTTCTGGGCACCAATGGTAAGGGCATCACCTTTTTGACCTCTCTCGTTCCACTTGCGCCTCAGATCAGCATCCTTTGCCACTGTCCGACCAATGCAGTGAATGGCAGCACTCATGCCTCCCTCGCTGCCGCCCTGTCCTCACTCTAAAGCTACTCTTGTGCCTTCCTGCTTTCAGATGGTGAATCGCCAGGTGAGGAGGCGGGCCCTCAAGCTGCCACTGTCAGCGCTTCAGAATACGAGGAGGAGGAAGAGGAAGCCGGCCCATCAGTGCCACCCTCAGCCGCGCCAGCCCATGGCGATGAAGGGGACACGTCTTCCCTGGAGGGGAGCCGGGGGGAAGGGTCGGAGGAGAGTGAAGCTCCGGGGCCCAGCGGCCTGCAGCAACGCGGGAGGGGTGGGGAAGCTCGGCGGACTTCTCCCCAGAGGGTGAGTGCGGCCTCCAGTCCTGCGACGGTCAGCGCAGAGGAGGTGCGGCTCCTGGAGGAAATGGCCATCCAGGCTGAGCGCAGGCACAATGAGCTCATGACTGCAGTGGCAAGGATGCCTGGCTCCATTGAGTCTTTGTCAAGGAGTGTGCAGCAATTTGGAGCAGCACAGGCCAGGAGTCTGGATCAATTCAGTGCAGCACAGGCCAGGAGTCTGCAGGGCTTTGCGGCAGCACAGGCGGCTTCGAGCCAAGTGCTCAGTCGTGCCGTCCATTCACTGGCTGTTGTCATGCGGACACAGACCAGGGCCACACGGGCACTAACTGCTGCCACCCTCGCTGGATCAGCCAGGCATTGCCAGGGCACTCGCCGCGCAGCAGCAGCCCAGCAGTCTGTTCTTCAGCTGTTTGCTGCTCATGCTGCAGTGCTGGCCTGTGCGAGTGCCAATGTATCAGGCGACCAGGGAGCACCTGCGATCTGTCAGGTTGGCACCATTCCTGCAGCCGACACTGCCACTCCGCCATTGCAGCTGCCACGAGCCGCTGGACAGACTGCTGCCGCCAAGCAGAGTTGGAGCAGTCAGCAGCCGGCCCCTCCAGGGCCAGAGCTGGTGCAGGCTGACCCCCAAGGGCATCTGCCGTCTCGCCATCTGACCCTCAGCAGCCTTCCCCCAGCCTTGCTGCAGCCACTGGGCTCCCATTGAGGAGGAGCTGCAGGGCGGGCAGGGGCCAGGCAAGGATGCGAAAGGCATCGCCCTCGCAGGGCTAAAAGTAGAAGGTCTGCACAAATGCTTTGTGGTTGTTGAAAGGCCGAGACTGGTGTAGTTGTGTTTTTGTAAGGCCGAGACTGGTGTCTTTCTTTGTTTTTGTAAGGCCGAGACTGGTGTCTTTATTAGTTTTTGTAAGGCCGAGACTGTTAGTTTTGTGTTTTTGGAGGGGGCTTCTCCACATGAGGTTGTAATGTGGGAAGGGCAGAGGTTTGCAATAAATTAATGTTCTTAAATTGCACTGTGCATGGTTTTTTTGTCAAGTCCTGGTTGCCCTGCTCGGCTGAGGGCTTGTGGAGCAGCTACATTCATCTGCTGACATTGGCACAAGCCATTCCCTGAGAGGGGGCCTAGAACCGACGTTCAATAAGCCGGCGACGGGCGGCCCTTGCACTTTCTGCCTCCCTCCTGTGCTGGTCCTCCTCCTCCTCCTCCTCCTCCTCAGGTGGTCCTCCAATCTCTGGTGGCAGTGGCTGAGTCCTGCGGATAGCCAGGTTGTGCAGCATGCAGCAAACGACCACGAAATGGGAGACTCGCTCCGGCGAATATTGTAGGGCTCCACCGGAACGATCCAGACAGCGGAACCGTTGCTTCAGGATGCCGATTGTTTGCTCAATGATGTTCCTGGTCGCTTGATGGCTATCGTTGTATCCCTCTTCAGCAGGGGTACTGGGCGCACGGAGCGGGGTCATCAGCCAGGTACACAAAGGATAGCCTTTGTCCCCGAGAAGCCATCCTCGTGGGTGAGGCTGGGCCTGGAACATGTCTGCCACCGAAGTCTGGCGCAGGATGAAGGCATCGTGGCTGCTGCCTGGAAAGTGGGCATTGACAGCTAGGATGAGCTGCCTGTGGTCACACACCAGCTGGACGTTGAGCGAATGGTAGCCCTTCCGGCTGCGGTAATCCTCGGAATTCTCCAGAGGTGCCCGCAAAGCCACATGCGTGCAGTCAATGGCGCCCTGCACCATGGGGAAGCCCGCGAATGCTGCAAAGCCCATTGCACGCTGTTGCTGCTTGGCAAGGGCCATGGAGAAGGAGATGAACTGACGTCTCCTTTTGAAAAGGGCATTGGTCACCTGGCGGATGCAGCAATGCACGGCGAACTGGGAGATGTTGGAAATGTCCCCAGTAGCGGATTGGAAGGAGCCGGTGGCATAGAAGTTGAGAGCCACCGTCACCTTCACTGCCACCGACAGAGATGGCCTGCTCCTCAGATGTGGGTGCAGATGACCGCCAAGCAGGTGGCAGATCTCTGTGACCACCTCCCTTCGGAATCGCAGCTTCCGAACACACTGCTCGTCAGACATGTTGAGATAGGAGAACTGCTGGCGGTATACCCTGGGTGGGTAAGGCCTCCGTTCCCGACGCCTGTTGCCCCCTCTCCGTCTAGCCAGGACTGCCACTCTCTCACGGCGTCTGTGAGCCCTTTGGATGCAATGGAGAAGGCCAGCGTTTGCAACCATTGCAGCCCCCATAATATGTTAGCAAACAATGATATGTCAATGAAGGCAAAGACAAGTGGAAAGCTGTGGCCTGAAGCCACAAGTACCTGTCCGAGTGTTGAGCCAAAGCAGAAAGCTCTCTACCTTGGTCTCTCTGCAAAGATCCGTCTCTCAAGAAGGAGTGCTGCGAAATGGCAGCCTTTTATAGTGCAGGAGGAGTGCCCTTTAGTTTGCGCCCCCCGCGCCCCGCATCGACTGAGCACCGTTCCACTCTACCAGTCGCTAGGGGCGCCAGGCGCACAATGGGGCGTCGCGACTGAATTTCCGGTTTGGGGCGCACAAAGGGCGTTGCACGAGGAAATGACGTCAGGATCTGCGCGCGCAGCTGAGCGCGCGCAAAGACTTTGCGCCGCCGCTAAATCGTGAGTGAAGTTGGGGAGAGGCGCAGGTCGCGCTGCGCCCGGCCGCTAGCCGCCTAGCGCCCAACATCTCCTCCTCCTAAGGCGCTACCGGCTGGCGCAACCAACTGAATTTCTAGGCCATGGTCTATGCAATATTCATCACTGGGTGGTAAGTGTACACATTCCCCACTGCAGAACTGTTGAAGTGCCCTAATATGCACCAGTAGTGCCCTGGCAACCTATCTTTCTGTTACATGAAGTGAAGCAACTCAGCTGCCGTAATGAAGCTGCTAATGTAAGGTATAAATAGAAAAACTTCAAAGTTCAGAAAGTCTCATTGTACATGTTAAACAGTGTTTAAGAGTCTGTTCAAGGCTACGATAATTTGACCGTCTTTTATTCCCCACATGATTACTTCTTGCTGCAAAAAGTAAAACTGCAAATGCCAGAAACCTGAGATAAAAACACAGATTGTGCTGGGAATATAGATCAGGTCTGTCAGCATCTGAAAACAGAATATACGAGCTAATGTTTTGGGTAGAGACGGTTCAGAACTGAAAAGGAAAGGCAGTAAGCTCTTTTTATGGCTAAAAGGGGAGTGTGGTGGGGGGTGGTGGTGGGGGCTGTGGGGCGGGGTGGAGGGAGCAGGTGAATCTGTTTTGTATTAGTGTCCTTTGCTCCATTCTTCATTGTGATTATTGTTCAAACCCCCGCCCCCTCCCCCAACCCCATATAGTAACGTAACCGCACCTCAGTCTTCTATAACCCATACTGATGAAAATATTGATAAGTTGACTTCCTAGGAACTGTTATGGTGGTAGTTGGGGGCTTTAGGGCATAGTTATACTGCAACTTGTGCATTGCTGCAAAACAACTTCCTCTTTGCAGCATCACAATGGCGGCAGCCTGACTCTGGAGCTGAGACCCAATCTGACTTTGAAGGCCAGCAGTGCGAGACTCCCCGGAGGAGACCATCTTGCACCAGTTTGGCTTCATTCCGCATGGAGTATATTTCTGGTCCTGTGTCAAATATAGTTTTAGTTCAGCTCAGGGGGTTGGTTGGGCCTTCCAGACACCTTTTAGAAATATGAAAAGAATTGTTTTAAAAGTCTGAGATTGTGCACTGAAATTGTCGTCTAGAAACAGAGTTCTGCACGTGTAAGTTAGCTCTTTTCTGATCTGCAGACTTCGACTCATCAGTCAGGCAATGTTAACAGGGTGCTAAACGCTGCAAATGGATGATCCGAGATCGGTAGCTACACCACAATTTAGCGACTTGCAAAAGTAGGTTCCTTCCCCATCAATTACACCAGACCTATCAGCATAGGGCAGCTTGTCAACTCAGCTGTTAGTTTCAGAATCCCATCACCGACCGTGGAATCCCATCACTGACCGTGGAATCCCATCAACGACCATTCATAAAGAAGGCGTGATGAAATCTGTAATGAAATCAAAAAATTGGAAACACTCAGGTGGCCAGGCAGCATCTGCAGAGAGAGAAACAGAGTTTACATTTCAGGTCGATTACCTTTCATCAGAAATGTGCAGCTTTGTTAATCATTAGGAATTGACCCTTGTAATAATCTCTGAATAATCATTTTTCAAATCCAGATATTTTGGAGGGATTTTTCTTAGGTTGTATATTTATTATTAACTCTATACTTTCTAATTGCTTTTGAATTTTACTCCTTTTTATGAAACGCTCCAATATTTCCCCTCAATAGACAACAAACAGGCTTATAAACCCAGGATCGGTTAAAGACTGAAACACATTAGGGATCTTCTGGCTATCTGACGACTCCCTACATCTTGCAAGCATTGGAAAACGTCATTCTTATTCCATTCTACATTCTCCATACATGGTAAGAGCCTGCTCATCTTCTGATTGGTTCCTGGGGAGCATGTGCTTGGCCTGCAAAATAACCATGACATTCAGAGCTGTCCTCTGCAGGCTAGTCAGGCTGTCTGGCATTCATACAAGCAGCTGTTGCAACTTCCTTTTGATAGGAAGGGTATTTTTGGGAGCCAAGTAGAAACCTTGTTGGTTTCATTCAAAAAGCCCCAATAATAATATATATGTAGCGTGGCAGCTGCCAGTGGTACTTTATATCAGGTGACTGACAGCCTCTCTTCCAGCAGCAGCCAAACCTTTCGTGGTACCATCCAGCATTTCCCAAGCCTTGTGCTCCAGAACACCACGTTATCCAGAGCCTGCGTCCATGTAGAATCATAGAATGTGTAAGGGTTCCTGCTGAAATGTAGACCAGACTTCCATCCCACGGTAATTTCCACTGCCCTCCCCTTCTGTTAAAGGCCCAAGTGAATGGTTACAGTTTTTGGAGAAAACTGGGAGCTTATTACACTGGACCCATGGGCTATAGAGACGGTCAGATACGTCTACCCCTCCACCTCATAAAGCTGCCTCGGAGTTTCGCACTGAAGTCAGGTTCGGCGAGACCACCTCAGAGAGCCGTGCTGATGTGGTGGGTGGGGTTTGTCGGCTGAGCTAACAAAACTTTTGGTCCTAAGGGCAATTAAGGCGGGGCGGGGGGTGGAATTGTCGTAAGTGTGAATGCATGAGGTACTTTGTGAAAAGCTTGTTTTTTAGGCAAAGGTAACGACTTCATCTGAATTGCACACTGATAGCATTCAAAGTTCAAAATAGAATTGCTCTGTAGACAGTGGCCATTAGATGGGGTCAGTGTACCAGTATTTTACAACTTTGTGATTTTATAAAGCTAAACCTCTGCATAGAATTTAAAGAAAATGTTAAAAATTACTTACGGCTGTCTGTAATGAAAGTAGAAATGATGGGCCACTTCTTTTTAATTATTCACTTATAGGATCTGGGCATCGCTGGCAAAGCCAGCATTTGCTGCCCATCCCTAGTTGCCCTTGAGAAGGTGGCGGTGAGCCGCCTTCTTGAACCGCTGCAGTCCGTGTGGTGAAGGTACTCCCACAGTGCTGTTAGGTAGGGAGTTCCAGGATTTTGACCCAGTGACGATGAATGATTGGCGATATACTTCTAAGTCAGGATGGTGTGTGACTTGGAGGGGAACTTGGAGGTGGTGGTGTTCTCATGCGCCTGCTGCCCTTGTCCTTCTAGGTGGAAGAGGTCCTGGGTTTGGGAGGTGCTGCTGAAGAAGCCTTGGCGAGTTGCTGCAGTGCATCTTGTAGATGGTGCACACTGCAGCCACGGTACGCCGGTGGTGGAGAGAGTGAATACTTAAGGTGGTGAATGGGGTGCCAATCAAGCGGGCTGCTTTGTCCTGGATGGTGTCAAGCTTCCTGAGTGTTGTTGCAGCTGCACGCATCCAGGCAAGTGGCGAGTATTCCATCACATTCCTTACTTGTGCCTTGTAGATGGTGAAAAGGCACTTATATTGGCTCATTTCCATATTGAGATTGTTATCCAACTGTTGTGGAGATGTTTCAAACTTTAAGTGGCTCAAAATATTTTAGGAGAGAAACAGGTGATTGTGAATTCCCATTTTTTTTCTGAGGTTTTTTAAATTCAGAAACCAAGGTGAAGTGCCAAGTCCCACAGTGGGGGACACTCCCAAGGTTAAAAAATTAGGACAAATATATGGGGACGTGGTGGTCAGGTGATGCAAGCTTGTCTATTGAAAGCCTGAAGATTGTAGAAAGAAGGGAAGGTTGAGGGAGTTAAGGATTTACATAGTGTGCTGATCCTGGGAAAGAATGAGTTAGAATAGGGGGACTGTTTGAGTCTTGATTTCAACACAGTGGGAATGTATGAAGGAGGAAGAGTCTGTCGGATGGTGCACTAGGAACTTTGAAGGAATGGAAAGGAAAGCTAAAAGCGCTCACCATAGTAGGATGGATGAAAGACAGAGAGACAACTGTTCTGACAGACAGTGGTTTTGACAGCTGGAAGTGAGAGAGGGATTACTTATAGAATGACAATTTTTTTAGGAGAGAAACATGTGATTGTGAATTCCCATTTTTTTAGGCTGTCTAGACCCTAAGCTCTGGAATTCCCTCACTAAAACCTCTCTACCTTTCTCTCCTCCTTTAAGACGCTCTTTAAAACCTACCACGGACCAAGCTTTTGGTCATCTGTCCTAATGCCTCCTTTTGTGGCTCGGTGACACATTTTGTTTGATAACGCTCCTGTGAACCGCCTTGGGACATTTTACGATGTTAAAGGTGCTATACAAATGCAAGTTGTTGTTGTTCTTGTATCCTGTGCAAGAGAGAGTTTTCTTTCATCCGTTCCATCACCAAGACTGCCTAATTCCACCTCCCGAACATTGCCCAACTCCACCCCTGCCTCAGCTCATCTGTTGCTGAAATCCTCATCCATGCCTTTGTTACCTCTAGACTTGACCATTCCAAGCCTCTCCTGGCTGGCCTCCCATCTTCCATGCCTCGATTTTAAAATTCTCATCCTTGTTTTCAAATCCCTCTATGGCCTCACTCTTCCCTATCTCTGAAAGCTCCTCCATCCCTTCAACCCTCGAGATCTCTGCACTCCTCCAACTCTGGCCTCTTGCGCATCCCCGATTTTAATCGCTCCACAATTGCCAGCTGTGGCTTCTGCTGTCTAGGCCCTAAGCTCTGGAATTCCCTCACTAAAACCTTTCTACCTTTCTCTCCTCCTTTAAGACGCTCTTTAAAACCTACCACGGACCAAGCTTTTGGTCATCTGTCCGAATGCCTCCTTTTGTGGCTCGGTGACAAACTTTGTTTGATAACGCTCCTGTGAACCGCCTTGGGACATTTTACTATGTTAAAGGTGCTATACAAATGCAAGTTGTTATTGTTGTTCTTGTATCCTGTGCAAGAGAG
Source organism: Somniosus microcephalus (assembly GCF_052327205.1). NCBI lineage: Eukaryota > Metazoa > Chordata > Chondrichthyes > Squaliformes > Somniosidae > Somniosus > Somniosus microcephalus. The sequence continues at coordinate 149,213,592 of NC_140997.1, forward strand.
ATGTGAGAAGAGCTTTCCAAATATGGGAATAATACTGAAATGTTGCACATTGCTATTAAAATCATTTGGGTTGTATTAATGAGCTGCTCTCTCTTTTAATGGCCTCCTACACTTCCTGTATGCAGACATTACATTGCATATAAACCAGATTCCTGCCTCTGAGAGAACTCTTACCCTCAGGACTCGCACAATTTGCCCCTGCTCTTTGAGTCTTACTTCTCTCAAAGTCACTCGGAAAGACTGAGATGTTAGCACATCACCCTTGATTTCAGCGGAGGCTCTGAATTGACTTATTAGATGTAGTTACAGAGCTTTAATCAAATAAAGCACATGGACAACAGCAATATTCTTGCACTGATTGCAGTAAATGTTTGAAGTCTTGGAAGTTGCAATCTCTCACATGCCAACTGTCAGCATTCTGTGCTGAGAGATTGGGCTGGATTTTCTCAGCCCCGAGGAGACGGGTATGGAGGCGGAACTGCCGGGAAAGTGGCAGAATTTGGGGGCGGGTGCCCTCTTGCCAGGAGGCGGGAAGCCGTCCGGCCCCGGGTCCCATCTCATTGGAGGCGGGAAGGGATTAAAGCCTATTTACTGCCTGTTAACAGGAAAATAGGAGTTCAGCGAAGATTCACCAGGCTGATATCTGGGATGGCAGGAATGATGTATGAGGAGAGATTGGGTCGATTGGACTTGTACTCGCTGGAGTTTAGAAGAATGAGAGGGGATCTCATTGAAACTTATAAAATTCTGACAGGACTGGACAGACTAGATGCAGGAAGGATGTTCCCGATGGTCGGGGAGTCCAGAACTAGGGGTCACAGTCTAAGGATAAGGGGTAGGCCATTTAGGACAGAAATGAGGAGGAATTTCTTCACCCAGAGAGTGGTGAACCTGTGGAATTCTCTACCACAGAAGGCAGTAGAGGCCAATACATTAAATATATTCAAGAAGGAGTTGGATATATTTCTTAAGGCTAAAGGGATCAAGGGGTATGGGGAGAAAGCAGGGACTGGGTACTGAATTTGGATGATCAGCCATGATCGCATTGAATGGCGGAGCAGGCTCGAGGGGCCGAATGGCCTACTGCTCCTATCTTCTATGTTTCTATGTTTCTATGTTTCATGCTGAAATGCGGGCTTCCCAACCTGGGGGATCCCCGCCGGGGTGTAGGAGGTGAGTACGAGGTCTGTGGGGGTTGGAGGGGTCTGAAAGTGCGATGTAGAGGTGAGTGATGGGTGCAAGTGTGGAGTGGTAAGTATGTGAGGTGAGTGTAAAGTGTTAGAAAATGTAAACTTACCTTTATTTCTACCTACAGCATTCAGCCGCTGTGGAGTTGGAGTCCCCGACATCTCCAATGTAGAGATCACAGACTGGCTGCTGGATCCTCCGATCCAACAGCCAGCTGATTTCTGCAAAGTAGAAATGTTTGATGAGTCCTGAACACAAGGACTCATCAAACTACACAGAATGTCAGAATCAGGGGAATTTATAATGGGGAACAAAGAAATGGCTGACCAATTAAATACATACTTTGGTTCTGTCTTCACAAAGGAGTACACAAATAACCTTCCAGAGATGTCGGGGACATAGGGTCTAATGAGAGGCAGGAATTGAATGAAATCAGTATTTGTAGGGAAATGGTGTTAGGGAAATTGACGGCAGATGCATGGCAGATGCAGTATAATGTGGATAAATGCGAGGTTATCCACTTTGGCGGCAAAAACAGGAAGACAGATTATTATCTGAACGGCAATAGATTGGGAAAAGGGGAAATACAATGAGACCTGGGTGTCCTTGTGCACCAGTCGCTGAAAGTAAGCATGCAGGTGCAGCAGGCGGTTAAGAAGGCAAATGGTATGTTGGCCTTCATAGCAAGAGGATTCGAGTACAGGAGCAAGGATGTCTTGCTGCAGTTGTACAGGGCCTTGGTGAGACCACACTTTGAGTATTATGTGCAGTTTTGGTCGCCTTATCTGAGGAAGGATGTTCTTGCCATGGAGGGAGTGCAGCGAAGATTCACCAGACTGATACCTGGGATGGCAGGAATGATGTATGAAGAGAGATTGGGTTGATTAGGCTTATATTCGCTAGAGTTTAGAAGAATGAGAGGGTATCTCATTGAAACTTATAAAATTCTAACAGGAGGAGACAGACTAGATGGAGGAAGGATGTTCCCGATGGCGGGGAGTCCAGAACCAGGGGTCACAGTCTAAGGATAAGGGGTAAGCCATTTAGAACTGAGATGAGGAGGAATTTTTTAACCCAGAGAGTGGTGAACCTGTAGAATTCTCTACCACAGAAGGCAGCTGAGGCCAACTTATTAAATACTAGCTGGAGTACCCGGCGTTGCCGAGGGCAATGAAGAAACCTCTGCCATGTTTATAAAACTGTTTATGAAACTGTTGGGATTGAAGAACTCTTCCTAAGCACACAGGAGGTGGTTCTTTAACTTTGTTTTTTGTTAATGGAGAGGGAAGGAGAGAGAGAGAGGGAAGGAGAGAGAGAGAGAGAGAGAGAGAGAGAAGGAGGGAGAGGGTGAAGGAGAGAGAGAGGGAAGGAGAGAGAGGGGGAAGGAGAGAGAGAGAGAGGGGGAAGGAGAGAGAGAGAGGGGGAAGGAGAGAGAGAGTGGGGGAAGGAGAGAGAGAGAGAGAGAGGGAAGGAGAGAGGGAGAGAGAGGGAAGGAGAGAGAAACAGAGAGAGAGGGAAGGAGAGAGAGAGAGAGAGAGAGGGAAGGAGAGAGAGAGAGAGAGGGAAGGAGAGAGAGAGAGAGAGGGAAGGAGAGAGAGAGGGAAGGAGAGAAAGAGAGAGAGAGGGAAGGAGAGAGAGACAGAGAGAGAGAGGGAAGGAGAGAGAGAGAGGGGGAAGGAGAGAGAGACAGAGAGAGAGAGGGAAGGAGAGAGAGAGAGAGGGAAGGAGAGAGAGCGAGGGAAGGAGAGAGAGAGAGAGAGAGAGAGAGAGGGAAGGAGAGAGTGAGGGAAGGAGATAGAGAAGAGAGGAAGACACCCCAGGGAAGGGGCTGGACTCAGAGCCCGGCGGGTGAAGAAGGGTGGCCGACATTTTGTGAGGTTGGCGGGAAGTTTGAATCGCGGCGGCTGAGGGAAGGAAGGAAGAAGCCGAGATTGTGGGTTTAAATTTTTTTTGAAAGGATACAGAGAGAGGAGATGTAGGTGAAGCCGGAGGTTCTCATCGCTCGGGCTGTGTGTGTGTTGTGCGAGGAGACGGAGACTCTCCGCAGCCCCGCCGGACACCATCTGAGGTGAGTCTCTCTCTCTCTCTGTGCTTTGCTAAAGCTCTGAACTCGGGGATTGATGTTGAGGCGGTAGGCCGAGGATCCCCGGCCTCCTCCTCCTCTTTCACACTGAGTATGAGCTGAGCCCAGCCCCCCCCGGGTGTGTGGGGGGTGATTGGCCGGGGGCGGGGAGGAAGGAGGGAATGGCGCCGAGTCCCTCTCACACACCCCGAGCCCCCCGGGGCTGTAATAGAGCCGGCTTCCCTCTCCCCCGGGCTCTCGGGCCGCGCGGTTGAGACCATGGGGAAGGGGTATGACTCAGAGCCCGGCCTTGGTGACCCGGAGCCCCCGTGCATGGCGGCTCCCGCTCTGGACCACCACCGCCGCTCACCTGCTCGCTTTCGGTCGGGCTGACCCCTGATGAGCTCCACCTCCGGGCCCCCGACGACGGCGGGCTGACCCCTGATGAGCTCCCGCTTTGGTTTTTCCCGCTCCCGCACTAAGGCAGGCTGTAGGATTAGGCCCCGCCAACACACGCCATGAAACGCCCCCCGTGATGCAGCGCACTTCCCCCGTAGGATTGGTCAACTATCACGTCACTCAACGCTAATGAGCGGATACGTCACTCAATGATAATGAGCGGATTTTTACCATTGTTTGAAGGTTTTCCCAAAATGTAAATATACCTATGACACTCCCCTAATCATAAGCTTTCTTTTGATGTAACATATGTGTAGGTACGCTATATAACTTTTGAGTTAAGCACGGACATACACACAGACAGACAGACAGACACCACCATCCATTTATTTATATATATAGACTAGCTGGGGGGGCCCGGCGTTGCCAGGGCAGTTTAGAGAGCCGCGCATTTGACAGGCTGGGGGAGAAGAGAGAGAGAGAGACTGGTGGGAGAAGAGAAAGAGAGAGAGATTGGGGGGAGAAGAGAAAGAGGTGGGGGGCAGAGAGAGACTGGGGGGCAGAGAG